>NC_058080.1:453752947-454052947 GCF_014858855.1 Bufo gargarizans
CCTCGGGGAAGACTGTGATTCTGGTGGTGGTGGACCGTTTTAGCAAAATGGTGCATTTCATCCCTTTTCCTGGTTTGCCCAATGCTAAGACGCTGGCGCAGGCATTTGTTGATCACATTGTCAAATTGCACGGTATTCCTTCAGACATAGTCTCTGATAGGGGCACGCAGTTTGTTTCCAGATTCTGGAAGGCTTTCTGTTCTCGCTTGGGGGTTCGGTTGTCATTCTCTTCTGCTTTCCACCCGCAGTCGAATGGCCAGACAGAGCGCGTCAATCAGAATCTGGAGACATATCTGCGTTGTTTTGTGGCGGAGAATCAAGAGGATTGGTGTTCTTTTTTGTCCCTTGCTGAGTTTGCTTTAAATAACCGTCGTCAGGAGTCCTCTGATAAGTCACCATTTTTTGGTGCATATGGGTTTCATCCACAGTTTGGGACTTTCTCGGGAGAGGGGTCTTCTGGTTTACCTGATGAGGACAGATTCTCCTCGTCTTTGTCATCTATTTGGCAAAAGATTCAAGATAATCTAAAGAGCATGAGTGAGAGATATAAGCGTGTGGCTGATAAGAGACGTGTGCTAGGTCCGGACCTGAATGTTGGTGATCTGGTGTGGTTGTCTACCAAGAATATCAAATTGAAGGTTCCCTCCTGGAAGTTGGGTCCTAGGTTTATTGGGCCTTACAAAATCCTGTCTGTCATCAATCCTGTTGCATACCGTCTTGATCTTCCTCAGACTTGGAAGATCCATAATGTCCTTATTGAAACCTTATGTTCAACCCATTGTACCCTCGCCTTTGCCTCCTCCTCCGATTATGGTTGATGGGAATCTTGAATTTCAGGTATCTAGGATCTAGGATTGTGGATTCTCGTCTTGTCCGCGGTTCTCTTCAGTACCTTGTTCAGTGGGAGGGGTATGGTCCTGAGGAGAGGATGTGGGTCCCAGTGACGGACATTAAGGCCTCTCGTCTCATCAGGGCTTTCCATAGGTCTCATCCTGAGAAGGTGGGTTCTGAGTGTCCGGAGTCCACTCGTAGAGGGGGGGGGTACTGTCACAACCAGACAGCTGAGAAGCTCTGACAGAGGCCTTTCAGAACCTCCTCCTTGAGTTTCTGTGTTGTGGTATTCAGCCCCTCCTCTCGTCAGCCTCTCTCAAGCTGTCATGTGTTGGACTAATTGCTTCCCTTTAAATTCTTACCCAGAAGGCTTTTCTGAGCGGCTTATACTTCTTCCTGGAGTGTGTGTGCACGCTGATCTGTCCTCCTGTTTGCTTCAAAGCTAAGTGTACCTTTATCTGTTAATATCTGTTTGCTGGATCCCAGGTGACCCTGACTCCCTCCGTATCTTGTGTAGGGAGCCGGTGGTCGTGTCCCCTCACTATTGTAGGGTGCTCAGGGCTTTATAGTCAAGGTTCGTGGATATGCAAACCTCCACCATTCGGATCTTTGCATAGGCTGAGCAGCCAGGGAAAGTGCCAGGTCTTCTGCAGGGGTCCCCTTGGTTCCTTAGTTTTTGGATCCAGCGAGTTGTTTATACATGTTGCTTTGCCTTATTTGCTGTACACCGTCCGTGACACCCCTACCGCTCATCACTATTCCTCAGAACTCCTCTCTGTCTTGATCCCAAGGCCCGTATGCCCTAATGCTGGCTTTATCCTTGGTAGAAAAACTTCCTCAGGTATATACATTGCTTTCAGTAAAATCCTTCTGCCCTTCAGCCCTCAGGTTGGCTGGTTACACTTCTGCTCTGCACTTTGGTTGTGGGAACTGCAGGTTTCTCAGGAGGCAGCTTCTTCTCCTGGTGGTCAGCTAGAAGCCTGGGCTGTCTAGCTGCATGTCAGAAGGTGGCCCTCAGCTCCTCCCTGCTGAAGTGCACACTCTCTTCTGTCTGTACACAGACTCCTGACTACACAGCCCCCTTCCCTGCACAGGACCTGACTATTTACACTAGGGGTTCCCTAGCTCCCTCTACTGTCTAGGAGTAAGAACTACACCCTAATAGGCCTGCTACACACATTGCAGGGAAAAATACACATAAAAGCATAGCAATACACATTAAAATGGACTGTAAAATACCATGCCACTGTTCCACAGGAGGTGGAGAACAACGTGGCCCAATTGACCCTTGTGTAGTGCCCACATTCACCTAGTGGGACACTACATGTGTGTCTGTTCAGCTCCCCTCTCTGGGGAATAATGAATCTAGCAGCTCCTGCTAGGGGAATTTCCCCACACAGGCAATGTGTGAGGCTGGCTGTGATTGGTCAAGACTCCTGCCCAGGAACAACAGTTTAACTCTATGCTTTCTGTTGTTTCTGCTGTGTAATTGAGCTTACCTTACATTGTATAATTAATCTTAAAGGCATATTATCTTTTCTGCTTCTGTGAACACAAAATATAACTATTACATGACATCCAAACATGAAGTCACTGTAAATAACTCTGCTTTTGTCTTTAACACACAAACATAGGAACTGTATTAAGGTTATTGGCAGATCTAGCTGTATAAACACACAAGCTATATTAGCAACCTAGGACAGGTCTTAGCTGGCCAGCTACACAGAGTGGCACAATGAAAGAGTGTGGAAGTGGCAGCAGCAGGATCAGGAAGCCACAGAGTGGCAAGGTGACAGTGTTGCGGTAGCAGCAGCATCAGGAGACCACAGAGTGACCCGGTGACAGAGTGTGGAGGTGGGTGGCAATACCAGTACCAGCTGAAGATGGTGGGTGAAAGAAAGAGCACTTGGCATCAGATGTTTGGCATCAGGCAGGTGGCAGCATCAGAATAGTAGCTGAGGCAGGTTGCCAGAAGAAACCAGTCTCTTTTGTCAAAGTGTTGGTGTGGCACCATGGATGATCTAGTCTGATGCATCAGGCATTTGTGGGTGGATATCCTGGCTGATCTTTGCTTGATTCATCTTGACAAAGGTCAGTCTCTCCACATTTTGGGTGGACAGGCGAGTTCTTCTTGGGGTAACTATGGCCCCCTCCACGTCAAAACACCCCATCTGATTCCATACAACTGGCTGGGCACGGAAAACTCGGCCAGTTTTAGCCACAAATACAGTTTGGCTACCCAGTAATCCAGTGGATCTTCAATGACGGCTGCCAGGGTGCACTCCAAGAATGCCACCACCTGCTGGTTCAGGTTCTGCTCTATGTCTAGCTGCTGGTGAGTAATTTCTTCTCTATGCGGGTGAAGAAAGCTGCTTATCAGCGACTCTAGACTCAGGCTGCTGCTGATGGAGGTGGTACTGCTTCTGCCACCCCACCCCTCCCCAGCAGCCATGGAAGTGGAACGTGAGCACAGAGGGACCCCACGGTCAGACCTGCGAGAGGATGGACGATGGCACAGATAGGCAGCGGCCAACTGACTACATAGGATGACTCTATAGTAGTTCAGTTTGTCCTAAAAAGGTCCACATTTCGGACCGGTAGCGAGGGTCCAACAGGGTGGAGAGCCAGAAGTCATCCCTCTGCCGCAAAGTTACAATGCGGTTGTCTCTACGTAAGCAAGTGAACAAGCATCGGGCCATTTATGCAAGTGACTCGGAGGGACTCCCTCCCTCCATCTCCACTGCATTCTGCCACAGGGTGTCTGGGTCCTCTTCTTTGTCTTCTTCATCGCCCTGTAGCTCCTCTGGCTTCTCCTGCTTCTCCTCTCCTGTCAACTGTGTAGAAAAAACCACCCATTTCACTACACATTGCTTGTGCTCCAATGTCCTCCTCCTCCAGTTCAGCCCCCACAGGGCTCATGTGGCCGTGATATCTAGGCGCCACGTCTCCAGTCCCCTGACCAGCCAGATTTACCAGCATCTGTTCCAGGACATGAAGCAGTGGCATGATGTTGTTCATCCCGTAGTCCTGGGGACTGACAAATACCGTGGCTTCCTCAAAGGGCCTGAGCAAACGGCAGGTGTCACGCTTAAGCTGCCACTGGCTGACTTCGAAGTTACATAGGGGAGTACTCCTGTCCGCTTGGATCATCAAGAAATCGTACATATGGAGGGTGGAATTCCAACGGGTAGAAACGTCGCATATCAGCCTATGTTGGTGGATGCCGTTCTGCCACTGCAGCTCAAGGAGGGTGTGATTTGCGGTGTATAAGTAGCTGAAGTACATGCAAAGTTTCCGACCATTTTTAGGATGTCTTGCAGATGGGTGGAAGACTTCAGGAACCGCTAGACAACCAGATTGAACATGTGTGCCATGCAGGGCGCATGGTTCCGATTTTGAGTTGTCGCGGAGAAAGCCAGGATTCGATTTGTTGATGAAGGACATGGAGCAGTTCCTCACCTGTGTGACTCCGTTCGCCCAGGCAAACGAGGTGCAGAACAGCGTGACACCGCCATGCCCTACACATGTGGTATGCTGGAGGGGCACTGAGAATTGTCCCTGCAGTGGAGGCTGAGGACACGGAGGCAGAGAAGGACATTGTTGCAGGATAAACAACATGGAGGAGGAAGCAGCATCACCTGGCCAAGTTGCTGGTGTGGCTGTGCAGGAACCACATTCACCCAGTGGGCCGTGAAGGACATGTATTGTCCCTGACCGTAGTTACAGCTTCACATGTTGACGCTGCCGTGCACTTTGGCAGAAACCGACAGGTTCAACTTTCTGTTCTACATATTTGTGCAGGGCTAGTACTGCCTTTTTGGCAAAGAAATGATGGTTTGGGACTCTACACCTCGGCTCGGCAGAAGCCATCAGTTCTCTGAAAGGTGCAGAGTCCTGCACTTGGAAAGGGAGGGACTGCAGCACCAGCAACTTGGTCAGGAGCACATGGTCAGGAGTGCACGCAAACTGTTGTCTCTTAGCAATCGCTTTGGTGATCGATTGCTCACGGAGTGAATGATGAAGAGTAGGAGGAGCAGGAGCATCAGGACCAGCAGATGATGGGAAGGACAGACAGACTTCACCTTCTGCCCACATATTCTACATATGGCCATGTTCACCTCCTCCGGCGGCTGGCTTAACAAAAACTGCCACACCGCCAAGTAGGTGATTATACCCCCAACACTACGCACTGACTGACTGCCACCACCGCTGCCTCCTTTAACCTGTGCACCACTACTTCCCGGGCAGGTTGGCTCCTGCGAAGCAGGTGGTCTACCACGGGCACGTTTGGCTCCCAAACTCCAACTGCTGCCACCCTGATGACTTCTGGCCATGCTACCACCTTGCTGGCTCAGCCGCTGCCTCACGGGCAAGCTGCCACCCTCCTCCTGATGATGATGAAGCCCCTTTTCAACCTGACTCCCAAGTGCGATCAGCTACATCATCATCATCAAGTACTGTCTGCATGTCACTGATTTCCTCCTCAACCATCTCTGGATCATGAGCCTGACCGCTTGCAACACCAGCTCCCACGCCACTCTCCTCATCACTACTTGCCCGCCTAGCGGAGAAAGCAGCGGATGTCTACTCCAGATTTTGGCTGGGCAGTAGCTGCTCACTGTCCTCTAGTACCTCGTTCTCGCTGTATAGTGGAGCTAAGCTCACAGAATACAATACTTCTGTGGCTCTGGGAACAGAAAAGGACAGAGGCAGGTTGAGGACAGGTGAGGGTGCAGGGCCTGCTCCAGGGCCATGCCAACTAAGAGTTGTGTCTGACGAAACCCACTGACTCTTGGCTGGGGGTGTCTGATGTCACTTGCGATGAATTCGAAAATCGAGTCAACCACTCAAGAACCGCTGGGTTACTGGTCAAGACACGACCACTAGATGACATCGGGAGTGCAGGCCTCTCGCTGCAACCCCTGCTTCCACGCCCCTTACTCTGCTGCAACCTCTGCCTGCGCCAGAAACATTTAGGCCTCTGACACTCCCCTGTGCAGGGCCTGGCAATTTAGATTAAATAAAAAAATAAGAAGGAAATTAAAATACCCCAAATTAGTCTGTAATTTTCTCACTTCACCACGCAACGGCTAATAAGCCCTTTTTTTCTCATGAATACACTCCACAAAAGGCATTACCACAGATAACTGCACCACTGGGCGGTAATTATATTTTTTCTATTTCCACTAATACATGCCACAAAAGGCTTTAGAACAAATAACTGCACCGCTGAGCGGCAAATACATTTTTATTTTTTCCACTAATACATGACACAAAAGGCTTTAGAAAACATAACTGCACCACTGAGCCACAAAAATATATTTTTTATTTTTCCACTAATACATGCAAAAAAGGCTTTAGAACAGATAACTGCACCGCTGAGTGCCAAATATATTTTTTATTTTTCCACTAATACACGCCACAAAAGGCTTTAGAACAGATAACTGCACCGCTGAGCGGCAAATACATTTTTTCATTTTCTTCTAATACACGTCACAAAAGGCTTTACAACAGATAACTGCACCGCTAAACGACAAATATATATTTTTTTCTTTTTCCACTAATACACGACACGAAAGGCTTTAGAACAGATAACAGCACTGCTGACTGGCAAATGTATTTTTTTCTTTTTCCATTTATACTCGCCACAAAAGGCTTTAGAACAGATAACTGCAATGCTGAGCGACAAATATATACTTTGTTTTTCCACTAATACACGCCACAAAAGGCTTTAGAACAGATAACTGCACAGCTGAGCGGCAAATAAATATTTTCATTTTCCGCTAATATACAGTGGGATGCGAAAGTTTGGGCAACTTTGTTAATTGTCATGATTTTCCTATATAAATCGTTGGTTGTTACGATAAAAAATGTCAGTTAAATATATCATATAGTAGACACACAAAGTGATATCTGAGAAGTGAAATGAAGTTTATTGGATTTACAGAAAGTGTGCTAAAATTGTTTAAACAAAATTAGGCAGGTGCATAAATTTGGGCACTGTTGTCATTTTATTGATTCCAAAACCTTTAGAACGAATTATTGGAACTCAAATTGGCTTGGTAAGCTCAGTGACCCCTTACCTACATACACAGGTGAGTCCAATTATGAGAAAGAGTATTTAAGGGGGTCAATTGTAAGTTTCCCTCCTCTTAAAATTTTCTCTGAAGAGTAGCAACATGGGGGTCTCAAAACAACTCTCAAATTACCTAAAGACAAAGATTGTTCACCATCATGGTTTAGGAGAAGGATACAGAAAGCTGTCTCAGAGATTTCAGCTGTCTGTTTCCACAGTTAGGAACATATTGAGGAAATGGAAGACCACAGGCTCAGTTCAAGTTAAGTCTCGAAGTAACAGACCAAGAAAAATCTCGGCTAGACAGAAGCGACGAATGGTGAGAACAGTCAGAGTCAACCCACAGATCAGCACCAAAGACCTACAACATCATCTTGCTGCAGATGGAGTCACTGTGCATGGTTCAACCATTCGGCGCACTTTACACAAGGAGATGCTGTATGCGAGAGTGATGCAGAGGAAGCCTTTTCTCCGCCCACAGCACAAAAAGTGCCGCTTGAGGTGGCTAAAGCACATTTGGACAAGCCAGCTTCATTTTGGAATAAGGTGCTGTGGACTGATGAAACTAAAAATGAGTTATTTGGCCATAACAAGGGGCGTTATGCATGGAGGAAAAATAACACAGCATTCCAAGAAAAACACCTGCTACCTACAGTAAAATATGGTGGTGGTTCCATCATGCTGTGGGGCTGTAAGGCCAGTGCAGGGACTGGGAATCTTGTCAAAGTTAAGGGACGCATGGATTCCACTCAGTATCATCAGATTCTGGAGACCAATGTCCAGGAAACAGTGACAAAGCTGAAGCTGCGCCGGGGCTGGATCTTTCAACAAGACAACGACCCTAAACACTGCTCAAAATCCACTAAGGCATTTATGCAGAGGAACAAGTACAACGTTCTGGAATAGCCATCTCAGTCCCCAGACCTGAATATAATTGAAAATCTGTGGTGTGACTTAAAGAGAGCTGTCCATGCTCGGAAGCCTTCAAACCTGAATGAACTAAAGATGTTTTGTAAAGAGGAATGGTCCAAAATACCTTCAACCAGAATCCAGACTCTCATTGGAACCTACAGGAAGCGTTTAGAGGCTGTAATTTCTGCAAAAGGAGGATCTACAAAATATTGATTTAATTTCTCTTTTGTGGTGCCCAAATTTATGCACCTGCATAATTTTGTTTAAACAATTATAGCACACTTTCTGTAAATCCAATAAACTTCATTTAACTTCTCAAATATCACTGTGTGTGTCTCCTATATGATATATTTAACTGACATTTTTTTATCGTAACAACCAACAATTTATACAGGAAAATCATGACGATTAACAAGGTTGCCCAAACTTTTGCATCCCACTGTACGTCACAAAAGGCTTTACAACAGATAACTGCACTGCTAAACGACAAATATTTTTTTTCTTTTTCCACTAATACACGCCACAAAAGGCTTTAGAACAGATAACTGCACCGCTGAGCAGCAAATACATTTTTTCATTTTCCTCTAATACACGTCAGAAAAGGCTTTACAACAGATAACTGCATCGCTAAACGACAAATATATTTTTTTTCTCTTTCCACTAATACACGCCACAAAAGGGTTTGGAACAGATAACTGCACCACAGAGCAGAAAATGTGTTTTTTTTTTTCCCACTAATACACGTCACAAAAAGCTTTACAACAGATAGCTACACCGCTGAGCGGAAAATATGTTTTTTCTTTTTCCGCTAATATACGCCACAAAAGCCTTTACAACAGAAAACTGCACCGCTGAGCCACAAATGTATTTATTTTTTTTCACTAATACACGCCACAAAAGGCTTTACAAACAGTTAACTGCACCGCTGAGCGGCAAATATATTTTCCTTTTTCCACTAATACACGCCACAAAAGGATTTAGAACAGATACTTGCAAAGCTAAGCGACAAATATACAGTACAGACCAAAAGTTTGGACACACCTTTCATGACTATGAAAATTGTACATTCACACTGAAGGCATCAAAACTATGAATTAACACATGTGGAATTATATACATAACAAAAAAGTGTGAAACAACTGAAAATATGTCATATTCTAGGTTCTTCAAAGTAGCCACCTTTTGCTTTGATTACTGCTTTGCACACTCTTGGCATTCTCTTGATGAGCTTCAAGAGGTAGTCATCTGAAATGGTCTTCCAACAGTCTTGAAGTAGTTCCCAGAGATG
This sequence comes from Bufo gargarizans, assembly GCF_014858855.1. Classification (NCBI taxonomy): domain Eukaryota; kingdom Metazoa; phylum Chordata; class Amphibia; order Anura; family Bufonidae; genus Bufo; species Bufo gargarizans. Next base: position 453,762,055 of record NC_058080.1, read on the forward strand.
CTTAGCACTTGTTGGCCCTTTTGTCTTTACTCTGCGGTCCAGCTCACCCCAAACCATCTCGATTGGGTTCAGGTCCGGTGACTGTGGAGGCCAGGTCTTTTGGGAAAGCACCCCAGCACTCTCCTTCATGGTCAAATAGCCCTTACACAGCCTGGAGGGGTGTTTGGGGTCATTGTCCTGTTGAAAAATAAATGATGGTCCAACTAAACACAAACCGGATGGATTAGAATGCCGCTGCAAGATGCTGTGGTAGCCATGCTGATTCAGTATGCCTTCAATTTTGAATAAATCCCTAACAGTATCACCAGCAAAGCAACCCCACACCATCACACCTCCTACTCCATGCTTCACGGTGGGAACCAGGCATGTAGAGTTCATCCGTTCACCTTTTCTGCGTCGCACAAAGACACGGTGGTTGGAACCAAAGATCTCAAATTTGGACTCATCAGACCAAAGCACAGATTTCCACTGGTCTAATGTCCATTCATTGTGTTCTATAGCCCAAACAAGTCTCTTCTGTTTGTTGCCTGTCCTTAGCAGTGGTTTCCTAGAAGATATTCTACCATGAAGGCCTGATTCACACAGTCTCCTCTTAACAGTTGTTCTAGAGATGTGTCTGCTGCTAGAACTCTGTGTGGCATTGACCTGGTCTCTAATCTGAGCTGCTGTTAACCTGTGATTTCTGAGGCTGGTGACTCGGATGAACTTATCCTCCGCAGCAGAGGTCACTCTTGGTCTTTCTTTCCTGGCGCTGTCCGCATGTGAGCCAGTTTCTTTGTAGCGCTTGATGGTTTTTGTGACTGCACTTGGGGACACTTTCAAAGTTTTCCCAATTTTTCGGACTGACTGACCTTCATTTCTTAAAGTAATGATGGCCACTCGTTTTTCTTTACTTAGCTGCTTTTTTCTTGCCATAATACAAATTATAACAGTCTATTCAGTAGGACTATCAGCTGTGTATCCACCTGACTTCTCCACAGCACAACTGATGGTCCCAACCCCATTTATAAGGCAAGAAATCCCACTTATTAAACCTGACAGGGCACACCTGTGAAGTGAAAACCATTTCAGGTGACTACCTCTTGAAGCTCATCAAGATAATGCCAAGAGTGTGCAAAGCAGTAATCAAAGCAAAAGGTGGCTACTTTGAAGAACCTAGAATATGACATATTTTCAGTTGTTTCACACTTTTTTGTTATGTATATAATTCCACATGTGTTAATTCATAGTTTTGATGCCTTCAGTGTGAATCTCAAATTTTTATAGTCATGAAAATAAAGAAAACTCTTTGAATGAGAAGGTGTGTCCAAACTTTTGGTCTGTACTGTATATTTTCTTTTTCTACTAATACACACCACAAAAGGCTTTTTAGGATAGACAAAAGCACCGCTGAGTGGCAAATATGTTTTTTCTTTTTCCACTAATACACGCCACAAAAGGATTTAGAACAGATAATTGCAAAGCTGAGTGACAAATATATACTTTCTTTTTCTACTAATACTCACCACAAAAGGCTTTAGAACAGATAAATACACAGCTGAGCGGCAAATATATTTTTCTTTTTCCACTAATACACGCTACAAAAGGATTTAGAACAGATAACTGCAAAGCTGAGCGACAAATATATATTTTCTTTTTCTACTAATACACACCACAAAAGGCTTTAGAACAGATAAATACACTGCTGAGCGGCAAATGCATTTTTTCTTTTTCCGCTAATACACGCCACAAAAGGCTTTACAACAAATAACTGCACAGCTGAGTAGCAAATATATTTTTTCTTTTTCCACTAATACACGCCACAAAAGGCTTTACAACAGATAACTGCACCGCTGAGTAGCAAATATATTTTTTCTTTTTACACTAATACATGCCACAAAAGGTTTTAAAACAGTTAACTAAACCTGAGAGGCAAAAATATTTGTTTTCTTTTTCCACTAATACACGCCAAAAAAGGCTTTAGAACAGATAAATGCACTGCTGAATAGCAAATATAATTTTTCTTTTTCCACTAATACATGCCACAAAAGGCTTTAGAACAGATAACTGCACCGCTGAGTGGCAAATATTTTTTTTTTGCACTAATGCACTAATGCACGCCACAAAAGGCCTCACAACAGATAATTGCACTGATGAGCGGCAAATATATTTTTTCATTTTCCGCCACTACACACCTCAAAAGGCTTTAGAACAGATAACTGCACTGCTGAGCGGCAGATATATTTTCCCCCTAATACTCAACAAAAAAGGCTTTAGAACAGATAACTGCAATGCTATGCGACAAATATATAATTTATTTTTCCACTAATACACGTTACAAAAGGCTTTAGAACAGATAACTGTACCGCTGAGCTGCAAATATATTTTTTCTTTTGCCAATAATACATGCCACAAAAGGCTTTAGAACAGATAACTGCACTGATGAGCTGCAAATATGTTTTCTTTTTCCGCTAATACTCGCCACAAAAGATTTAACAACACATACGGATGTAGTAGAGTTAACACTCATGATTTATTAAACGTTTTATCTAAGCTAAATATGTTAAGCAAACACCTTCAATTGCTTTTCAATGGCTTTTGTCTCAAGATAACGCAATGAGTTAAGAAATTTTAGTCAAGAGCTTGAGTGCTAACCCTGCTACATCCACCGCTGAGCGGCAAATATATTTTTTCTTTTTCCCCTAATATTCGCCACAAAAGGCTTTACAACAGGTAACTGCACTGCTGAATTGCAAATATATATATATATATATTTTTTTTTTTCACTAATAGACGCCACAAAAGGCTTTAGAACAGATAACTGCAATGCTAAGCGACAAATATATATTTTCTTTTTCCACTAATACACGCCACAAAAGGCTTTACAACAGATAACTGCACCGTTAAGTAGCAAATATATATTTTTCTTTTTCCACTAATACACACCACAAAAGGCTTTAGAACAAATAACTGCACCGCTGAGTGGCAAATATATTTTTTCTTTTTCCACTAATACACGCCAAAAATGGCTTCAGAACAGATAACTTCACTGCTGATCGGCAAATATATTTTTTCTTTTTATACTAATACACGCCATTAAAGGCTTTAGAACAAATAAATGCACTGCTGAGCAGCAAATACATTTTGTTCATTTTCAGTTAATACACATCACAAAAGTCTTTACAACAGATAACTGCACCGCTAAACGACAAAAATATATTTTTCTTTTTCCACTAATACACGCCACAAAAGGCTTTAGAACAGATAACTGCAATGCTGAGCGACAAATATATATTTTCTTTTCCCACTAATTCACACCAAAAAAGGCTTTACAACACAAAACTGCACCATTGAGCGGCAAAAATAATTTTACTTTTTCCGCTAATATACGCCACAAAAAGCTATACAACGGATAACTGCACTGCTGAGCAGCAAATATATTTTTACTTTTTCTACTAATACATGCCACAAAAGGCTTTACAACAGATAACTGCACCACTGTGCGGCAAATACATATTTTTATACCGCTAATACACGCCACAAAAGGCTTTACGACAGATAACTCCATCAATGAGCTGCAAATAAATTTTTTCTTTTTCCACTAATACACACCACAAAAGGCTTTAGAACAGATAACTGCAACGCTGAGCGACTAATATATTTATTCTTTTTCCACTAATACACGCCACAAAAGGCTTTAGAATAGATAACTGCACCGCTGAGCAGCAAATATATTTTTTCTCTTTCCGCTACTACATGCCACAAAAGGCTTTATAACATATAACTGCACCGCTAAGTTGCAAACATATGTTTTTTTTCCGCTAATACTCTCCACAAAATGCTTTACAACAGATAACAGCACCGCTGAGCTGCAAATATTTATTTTCTTTTTCCGCTAATACACGCCACAAAATGCTTTAGAACAGATAACTGCACCACTTAGCTGCAAATATATTTTTTCTTTTTCCACTAATACACACCACTTAAGGGCCGCTTCACACGAGCGGATGCCGTGCGTGGCATCCGCTCCGTGAAAGAGTGCCAAGACCCGCTGCAGACTGCAGAGGCACGGAGCGGTAACATGACTGTTAATGCTCCGTGCCTCTCTGTGATCTCTTTACCATGAAATCACAGTTGTCACTGTGATTTCGTAGTAAAGAGATCACAGAGAGGCACGGAGCATTAACAGTCATGTTACCGCTCCGTGCCTCTGCAGTCTGCAGCGGGTCTTGGCACTCTTTCACGGAGCGGATGCCACGCACGGCATCCGCTCGTGTGAAGCGGCCCTAAAGCAGATAACAGATAACTGCAGCGGTGAGCGGCAAATAAATATTTTTTATCCCCACTAATACTCTCCACAAAATGCTTTACAACAGATAACTGCAACGCTGAGCGACTAATATATTTTTTCTTTTTCCACTAATACACGCCACAAAATGCTTTAGAACAGATAACTGCACCACTTAGCTGCAAATATATTTTTTCTTTTTCCACTAATACACGCCACTTAAAGCAGATAACAGATTACTGCAGCGGTGAGCGGCAAATAAATGTTTTTTATCCCCACTAATACTCTCCACAAAATGCTTTACAACAGATAACTGCAACTCTGAGTGACTAATATATTTTTTCTTTTTCCACTAATACACGCCACAAAAGGCTTTACAACAGAAAACAACACCGCTGAGCGGCAAATATATTTTTTCTTTTTCCACTAATACACGCCACTAAAGGCTTTACAACAGATAACTGCATCGCTAAGCAGCAAATATATATATATATTTTTTCGTTAATACACGCCACAAAAGGCTTTACAACAGATAATTGCACCGCTGAGTGGCAAATATATTTTAACTTTTTCAACTAATACACACCACAAAAGGCTTTAGAACAGATAACTGCACCGCTGGTCGGCAAATATATTTTTTCTTTTTCTGCTAATACATGTCACAAAAGCTTTACAAGAGATAACTGCACCGCTCAGCGGCAACTATATATTTATACTTTTTCTACTAATACACGCCACAAAAGGCTTTACAACAGATATCTGCACCGCTGAGCAGCAAATATATATATTTTTTCCCGCTAATACTCGCCACAAAATGCTTTAGAACAGATAACTGCACCACTTAGCAGTAAATAAATGTATTCTTTTTCCACTAACACACACCACTAAAGGCTTTACAATAGATAACTGCACTGCTGACCGGCAAATTAATTTTAACTTTTTCCACTAACACATGCCACAAAAGGTTTTACAACAGATAACTGCACTGATAAGCGGCAAATATATATATAACGCTAATACACTGCCACAAAAGGCTTTAGAACTGATAACTGCACCGCTGAGCAGCAAATATATTTTTACTTTTTCTACTAATACACGCCACAAAAGGCTTTTACAACAGATAACTGCACTGCTGAGCGGCTAATATATTTTTACTTTTTCCGCTAATACATGCCACAAAAGGCTTTACAACATATAACTGCACCGGTATGAGGCTAATATATGTTTTCTATTTCAGCTAATACACGCCACAAAAGGCTTTATGACAGATAACTGCAAAGCTGAGCAACAAATATATATTTTCTATTTCCACTAATACACGCCACTAAAGGCTTTACAATAGATAACTCCCCCGCTGAGCTGCAAATACATTTTTTCTTTTTCTACTAATACACGCCACTAAAGTCTTCACAACAGATAACTGTACCGCTGAGCTGCAAATATATATATATATATATATATATATATATAGATAGATAGATAGATATATAGTCCAGACCAAAAGTTTGGACACACCTTATCATTCAAAGAGTTTTCTTTATTTTCATGACTATGAAAATTGTAGATTCATACTGAAGGCATCAAAACTATGAATTAACACATGTGGAATTATATACATAACAAAAAAGTGTGAAACAACTGAAAATATGTCATATTCTAGGTTCTTCAAAGTAGCCACCTTTTGCTTTGATTACTGCTTTGCACACTCTTGGCATTCTCTTGATGAGCTTTAAGAGGTAGTCACCTGTAATGGTCTTCCAACAGACTTGAAGGAGTTCCCAGAGATGCTTAGCACTTGTTGGCCCTTTTGCCTTCACTCTGCGGTCCAGCTCACCCCAAACCATCTCGATTGGGTTCAGGTCCGGTGACTGTGGAGGCCAGGTCATCTGGCGCAGCACCCCATCACTCTCCTTCATGGTCAAATAGCCCTTACATAGCCTGGAGGTGTGTTTGGGGTCATTGTCCTGTTGAAAAATAAATGATGGTCCAACTAAACGCAAACCGGATGGAATGGCATGCCGCTGCAAGATGCTGTGGTAGCCATGCTGGTTCAGTATGCCTTCAATTTTGAATAAATCCCCAACAGTGTCACCAGCAAAGCACCCCCACACCATCACACCTCCTCCTCCATGCTTCACGGTGGGAACCAGGGATGTAGAGTCCAGTCGTTCACCTTTTCTGCGTCGCACAAAGACACAGTGGTTGGAACCAAAGATCTTAAATTTGGACTCATCAGACCAAAGCACAGATTTCCACTGGTCTAATGTCCATTCCTTGTGTTCTTTAGCCCAAACAAGTCTCTCCTGCTTGTTGCCTGTCCTTAGCAGTGGTTTCCTAGCAGATATTCTACCATGAAGGCTTGATTCACACAGTCTCCTCTTAACAGTTGTCCTAGAGATGTGTCTGCTGCTAGAACTCTGTGTGGCATTGACCTGGTCTCTAATCTGAGCTGTTAACCTGCGATTTCTGAGGCTGGTGACTCGGATGAACTTATCCTCCACAGCAGAGGTGACTCTTGGTCTTCCTTTCCTGGGGCGGTCCGCATGTGAGACAGTTTCTTTGTAGCGCTTGATGGTTTTTGTGACTGCACTTGGGGACACTTTCAAGGTTTTCCCAATTTTTCGGACTGACTGACCTTCATTTCTTAAAGTAATGATGGCCACTCGTTTTTCTTTACTAAGCTGCTTTTTCCTTGCCATAATACACATTCTAACAGTCTATTCAGTAGGACTATCAGCTGTGTATCCACCTGACTTCTCCACAACGCAATTGATGGTCCCAACCCCATTTATAAGGCAATAAATCCCACTTATTAAACCTGACAGGGCACACCAGTGAAGTGAAAACCATTTAAGGTGACTACCTCTTAAAGCTCATCAAGAGAATGCCAAGAGTGTGCAAAGCAGTAATCAAAGCAAAAGGTGGCTACTTTGAAGAACCTAGAATATGAAGTTTTTCAGTTGTTTCACATTTTTTTGTTATGTATATAATTCCACATGTGTTAATTCATAGTTTTGATGCCTTCAGTGTGAATCTACAATTTTCATAGTCATGAAAATAAAGAAAACTCTTTGAATGAGAAGGTGTGTCCAAACTTTTGGTCTGTACTGTATATATATATATCTTTTCCGCTAATACACGCCACAAAAGGCTTTACAACAGATAACTGCACCGCTGAGCGGCAAATATATTTGTTCTTTTTCCACTAATACACACCACAAAACGCTTTACAACAGATAAAATTGATTTTTTTTTCCCACTAATACACGCCAAAAAATGCTTTAGAACATATAACTGCACTTCACAAGGGCAAATAAGACGTAGAAATATTTTCTTGTAATAACCCCTGTTAATGCCTGTATCAAACAGCACTTGCACCCTAATAAGAACGGTTTGATGGAATTACAGAGCTGTATAATGGAATTTTGGATCCCCAGTTAGTGCTGCAAGGTGTAACAGGAATGTTTCTATTGCCCAGGCTGTCACCTCCCCGACTGAACCCTGTTCAACATGAATGCTGTGAAAAGATTCCTCCCTATCCTTTCTCTACACCTTGAATAATCTTTACCTGCACTTGGAAATAATTTTTGTAGCACAATGAAGTTTTTTCTAACACTGTCCCTAGCGCCTGCAGACGTCTCTCCCTGCACTAAGTACACTGGTAAATGACAGAATCTAAGATGGCTGACCCTATTTATAGGTCTACAAGAAAATGTTGACTAGCACATTCATATTCATAGTCACAGGTGCATATCCATCAAGCAAACATGGTTGATAAAAAAATGGCTGCACAACATTTCACATACAAACAATAGAGCTGAGAAATGGGGATCATTCTAAATTAAAGTGATTTTACCTACTATAAATGGAAAAATAGAAGCTCTTTACGCATATTTTTGATCAAATGTGTTGGGTCCATCTACCAGGCGTCAAGGTGGCTTCCGCAGATGGGTACCTGACACTAATATACTGCCTCTCTTGGACTTACCTAAGCCTACAATTTTCAGGGCAGTGTAGGAACCAGCTACATTTATACTCTGCTCAGAAGCCCCAAGCAGATGGGCGTTGCTATTTATAGGGCTGTTACATCACAGGGCTGGCTGCATGCATGGCATTATGGGTGATCCTGCCTTCCCAGAGTTTGTTTCTCCATGTCCTCACATGTGCAGCAGCAATTTTAGGAAAAAATACTATTCGCAAGGAAATTCGGCTTCGGTGCGAATCTAATTTTTCCTGAAATTCGGATGGAATTCCACTTCGTCAGCTTCGATTCCCTCATCTCTAATCATTGGATATCTCTATTTAATATATGTTATATGATTATTTATGCTTTTGTTGTGCATTATTATGGACTTAAAAGTTTCTTTTTTATAATACTCCCTTTATTTAACTTTTTTCTTTAAAAGTGATTTTTTTTTCCATCTGATATATATATATGTTGAGCAGCCTTGAGGAAGCAGACAACTCATGTCTTTGGTATTTTATTCTCAACATTTATTATATATCTTCTTTTGTATTTATACAATGATGTGTAATTAGATAGCATTTGCTTTCTTATGTGAAGTGATGTTGCAGTCTGTGTTAGGAATGCATTCTCTCATTTCTACTTATTGGAAATCTCAATACATCAAAAAGGTTTCTTGTTTCTCTACCAGCTGAAACATTCATTACTTACAAAGTTTGGATGACTATCCATCTAACTCACATCTTCCTTTTTATTAATTCCCAAAGCCTGTAGTCAGGCATCATACAATAATTCTGGATCTTTTACTGCCTTTTCACACATAAGACCACCCCTATTTTTCTATAACTGACATTTAGATTTAAATAGTTGAGGAAATTTTAGTCATAATTTACTCCAGAAAACTGACATTGATGATAAATGTGCAGGTGCCAATGACCCTGTGTAGTGACATGGAGCAGGGGTACTTTAGAGCAGTGGTTCTCAACCTTTCTAAAGCCGTGACCCCTTAATACAGTTCCTCATGTTGTGGTGACCCCCAACCATTACATTAACCAAATGTTAATTCAAATACACAAGTATTCATTCATAACCACAGAACTTTAGCATAAATACAAAATATTTGTAAACCAAATAAATAACTTTAAAATAAATAATAAACAACAAATACCCCCTAAAAAATAAATCAGTGATGCGCACAGTACCCCTCAAATAAATAACTCAGTGGTGCTTCAAGTCCCCCCCCCAAATAAATAAATCAGAAGTGCTCAGGGTCCCCTAAAAAAATAAATCAGCGGGGCTTCAGGTCTCCCCCAAATAAATCAGCGATGCTCAGGGTACCCCCAAATAAATAAATCAGCGGTGCATCAGGTTTCCCCCAAATAAATAAATCAATGGTGCTCAGGGTCCCCAAAATAAATAAATTAGAAGTGCTCAGGGTCCCCCAAATAAATAAATCAGCGGTGCTTCAGGTCTCCCCCCAAATAAATAAATCAATGGTGCTCAGGGTTCCCCAAATAAATAAATCTGAAGTGCTCAGGGTCCCCCAAATAAATAAATCAGCGGTGCTTCATGTCCCCCCAAATAAATTAAGCCTTGCTCAGCCAAATAATTAAAATAAAATTAGCCAGGCTCAATTAAATCATTGGTGGCAGTGGTTCTCAGCGGCGGTGTCATTAACGAAAAAACTCGGACCTCAGCAGACAGGCGGCCCGACTTACCCGTCCAGACGTCAGGCTCCTTCAAGCACAGGCAGTGATAGGACATCACTTCCTGTGCGCGAGGATAAGGGGCCGCTGCCGTTGTGCTGGCGACCCACAATAGGAAGCCTCAGGCAACCCCCCGGAAAGGGCCGATCGACCCCCAAAGGGTCGCGACCCCTAGGTTGAGAACCGCTGCTTTAGAGTATGGAAATTTGTTGTCATTTTTTCTTATTGCTGCTATGCATAGCCATCAGCTCCCTACTTTAGTGCACTAGGAAAGGTTAACCTGCGTTATGATGACTTTAGCGTCCCGGCAGCCATGGTAACCATTCAGAAAAAGCTAAACGTCGGATCCGGCAATGCGCCGAAACGACATTTAGCTTAAGGCCGGATCCGGATTAATGCCTTTCAATAGGCATTTATTCCGGATCCGGCCTTGCGGCAAGTCTTCAGGATTTTTGGCCGAAGCAAAAAGCGCAGCATGCTGCGGTATTTTCTCCGGCCAAAAAAAGTTCCGGGCCGGAACTGAAGACATCCTGATGCATCTGTGAACCGAGAGCAAGGCAGGTGGTATGACTCCGCAACCAGAAAAGAGTGCGTACGCAGAAGTCAAGATTAAGAAAATTGCATTTACTATCAATTAATAAAAGCAGGTTAACAATAAAACAGTATGAACAATTCAAGTCAAATACTACAACAATTTCCACCTTTGCTGTGTCCGTGTTCGCGGTGCGGACACTAAGGAATAGCAGTCCCAGGAACTATCCCTAACTGACCCTAACTTTCAAGCGGGTGCGCACCCCCCTTATCCCAGTGGTCCAAGTGGACCTCTTACAGTTTGTGGAAGTGCACGGTGGGGCCCGATGTCGTCCTTTTCCTTTATAACCAGCGCAGGATCCGCAACAAAGAAGTCCTCCTCAGCAGGCCGGAAAACCAGATGGATATAATCCAGAATTTTACAGTGACTGTCCGGTACCTCGACAGCACTGTGAGTCTCTTTACTGTTTGGGGCAATCCAGTCAGCCCAATGTCAGCTCCACAGGTTAGCTGCTGCACACAGTCCTTTTTAACTTGGCTTCACTAAATCCACGGTCTCTTTATACTCCATCCGTCTCTAGACTGAAGTTCACACAGCTTGGCTGCACAGGAACGTCCTTTAGTATCTCCACACACGTCTTACACAGCACAGAACTTGCTTTCTATCTAGCCAAGATGGCAGCCGTTATAGTTTTAGTCCCTCTTCCTCATTCTTCCTGCTCACACTGAGGCAGGCTGACATCATAAGGGGCGTGTCACTTCAACACTTAACTGCTGTTTTAAAGAGCCACTACCACATTAATACACTTTCTCTATGGCAAACTTCAATGCAAATTGGTCCTATGCTGCCATCTACTGACCAAACGAATACTGCAGGCATTTACATTTATCTGTATTACTAGAATAGCATTATACATTAAATTTTAACACAGTTTACCAGGATAACGAAACTTAGACACATTACATGACTGTTTCTTACATATTCCCCCCCACTTTAAGATTGGCAGTCCCTGCCAATGACGGAATATCCAGAGGGCTGTACTCTTATATGTAGAGTGGTAATGTACCGTTGTATGGCAGGCCAAATAAACTCGTCCTGCGCATACCGAACAGGGGGAATGCCAGCATTTGGTCTAGTGGTGCGTCTGAGAACCACTGGTATACTCTGGGGTACTGTGGCCATAGGCTGAGAAGGACCAGCAGACTCCGCATCATAGGGGGCACAGGCTGGGGGCACACTAGTCACAGGTGGAACATCCTCAGGAGCGGGGATTGGCCAACAATCATCCTCATCATCGTAAGCCCATTCCACACCACCAGTCTCGGACTGTGGGAGCTCGTTGACATTATCAGTTCCATCACAATTTGCTTCTTCAGATTGACACAGGCGCAACATATTTCTGTGAAGTACTCGGACACAATCAGTTCCTTCCTTCTGAACTTCGTACACAGGCCCATTTGCATACTTGCGGGCAACTACACGATATGGCACAGCCTCCCACCTGCTTTCCAATTTTCCTTGAGGCTTCTTGACACGTACCAGCACCAGGTCACCTGGCTGCAATGGTGCCCTTTGCACCGGGGTCTTATCAGGATGAGAATTTTCTTGCAGACGCTGTTGCACCAATCGATGAACTGTCTCAAGTCTCTGCCGGTGTGCTCGCACCCAGGAGGCTGGATCTCTTGGAGGGAACCCATCCACATCATTTAACTGTAACTCTCCGACACTTCGCCCAGACCGTCCAAAGAGGAGAGTATAAGGAGAATACCCCGTTGTAGAATGGACCTGATTGTTATAGGCCCACACCATCTCAGACAAGAACTGAGGCCACTGTAACTTCTTGTCCTCCTCCAAAGTCCGCATCATCTGTAGCAGAGTTCTATTAAATCGTTCGCAGGCTCCGTTTCCTTGGGGATGGTATGGAGTTGTGTGCGACTTCTTTATCCCGTAGATACGTTGAACTTCTTTCATTACATGTCCCTCAAAGCAAGCCCCTTGGTCAGAGTGGATGCGTTGTGGACACCCGTACACTCGGATGAAATCTTGGCATAGGGCTCGAGCTGCTGACTCAGCGGTCTGGTCCTTGGTGGCGGTCACCACCGCAAATTTGGTGAAGTGGTCCACCATTACGAGGCAGTACTGGTGCCCACTGTTGGATGGGCCCACCATTAGGTAGTCTATCATGACGATCTCTAAAGGTTCCTGGGTCACTATGGTTTGCAGGGGAGCTCTTTGTTCTATTGCCTTATGGATCTCACAAGTTCGACATCTATGACATACTTCTTCGACCATTTGACGGAGAGCTGGACAGTAAATCAGTCGCTGTAGCCACCGAAAGGTCTTCTCATGACCAAAATGTCCATTCTTATTATGAGCCTCAAGAGCCAATGATTGAGCCAGTTCACTAGGCACTACGATTTGGTAACAAATGTCGATTTCAGAAGGCAGATATACCTTTCGGCATAGTACTCCATTTTTCATCTCTAACTTTTCCCACTGACTCAGGACTAATAGGATTTCACGGGTCAGTCGTTCTCTTTCCTCTTTACAGGGCTTCTTGCCTTTCTCAACACACTTGATCATTTTCGCCAGCCCCTCATGGGCCTGCTGTATTTGCACCCATTCCTGTAGTGAGGGGCCAAAGAAAGGAGCCGTTTCGGTCCCTTCCACTGCACACTGCATAGCAGTGACCAAGGCTTGTGAAAATCTGCTGAAGTCAGGCATCTCCACATGCTCCAACTCATGATCCACGTCTCCGCTGGGGGCCTGGGTAGTTACCCTAGAAAGTCCATCGGCATTTTGGTTCTCCGTCTTGGACCGATACTTAATGCGGTAATTGAACTTAGACATTCGGGCTATCCACCTCTGCTCCAAAGCCCCGAGCTTAGCATTTTCCAGGTGAGCCAATGGGTTGTTGTCAGTCAGTACTAAGACTTCAGCTCCGGTCAAATACTCAGAGAATTTCTCAGTCATGGCCCATACCAGTGCCAACAGTTCTAACTTGAATGAACTATAATTGTCAGGGTTTCTCTCAGAATCTCGCAAGGATCGGCTGGCATACGCTATGACACGCTCTTGGCCATCCTGGAACTGAGATAGCACCGCTCCGAGACCATACAGGCTTGCATCGGTATATAGCTGGAAGGGCAAGTGGTAATCAGCATACGCCAAGATTGGGGCCGTTGTAAGAGCATCCTTCAATGCCTGGAAGGCGTGTTCCTGTTCAGGGCCCCATTTCACGGACCGGTTCTTCGGACCCCCGGCGGTGCCTCGTAGGAGAGCATTAAGTGGCGCTGCTACTCTAGCAAAGTCCTTAATAAACCGTCGATAGTAGCCGGCTACTCCCAGGAACGCCCTCACTTCTCGCAGGGTAGTCGGTGTCGGCCAGTCTTGAACAGCCGCTATCTTGTCCCTTGACGGCCTCACCCCTTCTCCTGATACACAATGACCCAAGTAATCAATTTCAGATTGGAACAACCGACATTTACTGGGTTTCAGTTTGAGCCCATGTTCCCGCAATCGTTGAAATACTTGTCCCAACTGGCGGAGATGGTCCTCAAAGGTTGCAGAGTACACTATAATGTCATCCAAGTAGATGAGAGTGAATTCAAAGTTAAAGTCACCAAGACATTTCTCCATCAATCGTTGAAACGTTCCAGGTGCATTTGTCAATCCAAAGGGCATCCGGTTAAATTCGTATAGTCCCATGGGCAAGATAAAGGCTGTCTTTTCCTTATCTTTCTCGGCCATTGGCACCTGCCAATACCCACTAGCCAGGTCTAGTGAGGAGAAGTAGCGGGCTCTTCCTAGTGCTGAAAGGGACTCCTCAATCCGAGGTAAGGGGTAGGAATCTCGTACGGTGCAGGTATTCAACTTTCGATAGTCTACGCAAAACCGAATGGACCCATCTTTCTTCCTTACTAGTACCACTGGAGCTGCCCAGGGACTTTGGCTTTCTTGAATGATCCCACCCTGCAGCATCTGGGTCAACAGTTCTTTCACCTCCTGATACATCTGTGGAGGAATTTGTCGGTAGCGCTCTCTGATTGGAGGGGTGTCTCCTGTGGGAATCTCATGGTAGATCCCTGTCGTACATCCAAAATCTTCAGCATGACGTGCAAAGGTTGTGCGGTTTTCCCATAACAGTTCATCTACCTTCCGAATCTGTTCCAGAGAACACAAAGAAGTCTCTATCTTCATCTGTTCTCGAATTGCACCGCCATTCCATTTAGGGGTGGGGTTCTCGCCTTCCCCCATTCACCTCGTTCAGCCGGCCTCAACTGCATCGGGGTCGCTTTCCTCACTTCCTCCGGAGTCACATAGAGGTTAGCCAGCAGCCTTCCTGGGGCTAGGTCTACACTCTGATCCTGAGTGTTCACACATCGGAGGGGTACTCTCCCATTGCGGACTACTGCCAAGGAACGGGCTACTAGCGGATCAACACTTCTTCCGGCTGTCGGCAGTGGTTCTATCAACACAGCTATGCCCTCTAGTTTCCTACAGGTGCCTACAGGCATGGACACTATCATCTCCCGTCTGGGTGGCAACGTAACTTTTGTATGCAGAGGGACCGAAATTCGAGCAAGAGGACACTGTGCATCTAAACTTTTCTGTAAGCCACATGTTCGGACCAGCCGCTGGAAGGCCGTTTGAGTAGGCCGATGGCTAGTGGTTTCTCTCCAATAACCGTGACCTTTCTTTTCAAAGAGAATCTGATCCAATTCTTTTAACACATTCATCCCCAAGATGACAGGGACCTTTACTTCATGTGACTCCTGTACTACCACAATGCCTTTCTTGCCTAGATCTTGGCCACATAATCTGACATTCATCCAGGCCACTCCCACCACCGGTACTGGTAACTGATTAGCTGCGACCACTCGTATGAATGTATGGGGATCATATTTCACATGTCGCTGAAAATACCGTTCGTAACAGTCTCTACTCAGGGTCGTTACTTGGGAACCCGTGTCAATCATCCCGGTAACCGGAATACCTTCCAATTCCATCTGTATGATGGGACTTGCAGCGATCAGATCCTCTTCAGGGCATTCTCCTCTCATAGTCTCCTCAGTTTCCCCTACTGCCCGCCCTACTGCAGCAGGGGATTTCAGTTTAACGGCGGTCTCTCATAAGCTTGTCGCTGCTCTGGACATCTAGCAGCAATGTGGCCCACGCGTCCACACTCCCAGCAGCGTACTTCCCGTCGCTCTGGCCATCGGTTTGGGCCCCTTCGGTAAGCCCCATCGTTCTCTCCTGAGAGTTGTACTACATTATTGGGACCCCTTCGGTAGGTCCTATCCTCATCCCTCCAGTAGGGTTGTGGGTGATTCTGACCTTCTTGGTGTGAACGGCCCACCCCTTCGTCTCTAGTTTTCTGGAGGCCTGCAATTCTCATAGAATTCTCATTACAATTGGTTTGTAGGTGTTCCATTTGCTCTTGCAATTTCTGCATTACTGTAAGTATCTCTTTAACTGTCCCTTTTTCCACTGTTTCTGGGCCAGAGCTAGCCCCCTGCGACAATGTAACTCCAACTGCGGTCTGAGGCTTCTGAACCATACTATTGGCACGTGAGATGGCCTCCACCTGTACGTCATGAAATTTAGCATCAGTCTCCCGTCGTATAAAGTCCTGCATAGCAACAGTCAAGCTGCCATCACGGATCCCCAGGACAAACTGGTCACGGAGTGTCCGATCAGGGTTACAGAAGGCTGGTGAGCCCCCTCTTTCCTTCCCTTGAATATCTCGGAGCAGTTCTTGTAGGGCATTTGCATACTGAGGGAGACTTTCATTCTCCTTTTGTACCCTCTGAAAGAACCGTGCCTGCAGGGACCCCAGCAATGCGGTTTCTCCATAAATAGTTTCTAGAATCTGGACAACTTGCTCAAATGTCTGTCTTTGTTCAAATGGCCGCAATATCACTGTAGTCTTAGCATCTCCTTGTAACGTCAATATGGCTAGCTCTACTAGTACTTCTGGTGCGGTCTGGTACATGCGCTGTACCATTCGTATCTGTTCTGCCCACACACTCACAGACATATTATTGCCATCAAACTTTGCTAACTGACTCATTACAGCCCCTGCTGGCATTCTTCCTCCAGCACCATCCCTCCTAATGGGTGCGTCGCCATCCATTCTGGTAGGCGGATCCTGCCGACTACGCCAATTTGTGAACCGAGAGCAAGGCAGGTGGTATGACTCCGCAACCAGAAAAGAGTGCGTACGCAGAAGTCAAGATTAAGAAAATTGCATTTACTATCAATTAATAAAAGCAGGTTAACAATAAAACAGTATGAACAATTCAAGTCAAATACTACAACAATTTCCACCTTTGCTGTGTCCGTGTTCGCGGTGCGGACACTAAGGAATAGCAGTCCCAGGAACTATCCCTAACTGACCCTAACTTTCAAGCGGGTGCGCACCCCCCTTATCCCAGTGGTCCAAGTGGACCTCTTACAGTTTGTGGAAGTGCACGGTGGGGCCCGATGTCGTCCTTTTCCTTTATAACCAGCGCAGGATCCGCAACAAAGAAGTCCTCCTCAGCAGGCCGGAAAACCAGATGGATATAATCCAGAATTTTACAGTGACTGTCCGGTACCTCGACAGCACTGTGAGTCTCTTTACTGTTTGGGGCAATCCAGTCAGCCCAATGTCAGCTCCACAGGTTAGCTGCTGCACACAGTCCTTTTTAACTTGGCTTCACTAAATCCACGGTCTCTTTATACTCCATCCGTCTCTAGACTGAAGTTCACACAGCTTGGCTGCACAGGAACGTCCTTTAGTATCTCCACACACGTCTTACACAGCACAGAACTTGCTTTCTATCTAGCCAAGATGGCAGCCGTTATAGTTTTAGTCCCTCTTCCTCATTCTTCCTGCTCACACTGAGGCAGGCTGACATCATAAGGGGCGTGTCACTTCAACACTTAACTGCTGTTTTAAAGAGCCACTACCACATTAATACACTTTCTCTATGGCAAACTTCAATGCAAATTGGTCCTATGCTGCCATCTACTGACCAAACGAATACTGCAGGCATTTACATTTATCTGTATTACTAGAATAGCATTATACATTAAATTTTAACACAGTTTACCAGGATAACGAAACTTAGACACATTACATGACTGTTTCTTACACATCCTGAACGGATTTCTCTCCATTCAGAATGCATAAGGATAAAACTGATCAGGATTCTTCCTGCATAGAGCCCCGACGACGGAACTCTATGCAGGAAGAAAAGAACGCAAGGTGTATAAAAGTAGAGCTGCCAGAGCACTTAATTGTCTGCAGACAGGAACCAATATTTAGTAGTAGTGACTCTGCCCAGACTGCATGAGTGACCAGAACAAGATGATGAGATGGGATATCCAGCCTGATAACATAGCACAGACAGGGCCTTCTTTAACAAGAGGCAAAAGGGGCAGTTGCCCCGGGCCCAGTTGTTCCTGGGGGGCCCAAGGCAGCTGCCTCTTGAGCCCTGCTGGCCACTGCCCCAGGTGTCAGGCTGTCAGCTACACAGGGGGTGCCATGCCATGCCTGCCTGCCAGCACTCCAGGCAGCTATGAGAGCTGTGATTCTCTTAAGGACCTTAGATGACATCATCACCTTGTGACTAGTAACCTAGCAATATTACTGGTCACATGGGTATGAGGTCATCAAAGGTCCTGTCTACCAGGAGTGTTGCTGTAGGAGAAGTTTGCCAGTCTTGTGCAGCATTTTTTTGTGTGAAGATTACATTAGGAAAAAGTATATACTCTAAGCTCCTGTATACTGTGGGGTGCTGTATATTGTGTGAGGCTGTATACTATTGGGTGCTGTATACTGTGGGGGGCTATACTGCACTACTGTATACTGTGAGGTGCTGTATACTGTGGGGGGCTATACTGCTCTGCTGTATACTGTGGGGGGCTGTATACTATGAGGTGCTGTATACTGTGGAGGGCTGTATACTGTGGGAGGCTGTATACTGTGGGGGCTATACTGCTCTACTGTATACTGTGGGGTCTGAATATAGTGGGATCTGTGGGGTGCTGTATACTGTGGGGGGCTGTATACTGGGTTCTATACTGCTCTACTGTATACTATGGGTGCTGTATACTGGGTGCTATACTGCTCTACTGTATACTGTGGGGTGCTATACTGCTCTACTGTATAATATGGGGTGCTGTATACTGTGGGGGGCTGTATATTGTAGGGGTGCTGTATACTGTGGGGTGCTATACTGCTCTACAGTATACTGTGGGGTGCTGTATACCCTTGGGTTGCTGTATACTGTGAGGTGCTATAATGCTTTACTGTATACCTGGGGTGCTGTATACTGTGGGGTGCTGTATACTGTGAGGTGCTGTATTCTTTATAGTTTGGGGTGATGTATACTATGAGGTGATGTATTCTCTATAGTTTGGGTTGCTGTATACTGTATACTGTGAGGTGCTGTATACCGTGAGGTGCTGTATACTGTGGGGAGCTGTATATTGTGGAGTGCTATACTGCTCTATTGTATACTGTGGGGTGCTGTATACCGTTGGGTTGCGGTATACTGTGGGGTGCTATAGCGCTTTACTGTATACTGTGGGGAGCTGTATATTGTGGAGTGCTATACTGCTCTACTGTATACTGTGGGGTGCTGTATACTATAGGGTGCTATACTGCATACTGTGGGGTGCTGGGGTGCACTGTAACACTAGGTTGAGTCGAGCCCCGGTCTCTTTCCTAAACTGCATAGTGGTGCCCACTTCCAGCCTGAGCCCAGCTACCCAGAGCACTGATCCTGAGCCGCTGGTGTCTTCAGAACTGGAAGTATTTGCAGTAATTCACTGGACTCTACCAGATGTGTGGATTTTTTTTTTGTGTGTGTGTGTCTTGTGGTGGAGGGTGTGATTGCATGCTAGGGTGTGGGAAGGCGGGATCCAGGGGCCCAAGTAAATTTTGCCCAGGGTCCAATCAATATTAAAGACGACCCTGAGCACAGACCCTTGTAGTTGTAGTGTCAGAGATTATGTTTATCTGAACTTGGGCCTAGTTTTGCAGGTTGAACAGACATGTCTTCCCTCCTGTCTGTTTCAGAATAGACTCCCTTAACACTATCTAGTTTGGTGGGTGGCTAGTCCCTATCTTGACAACTTTAACACAATTGCCAAGTTGTTAACCATTTGATTTGCCTGAATCAGGCAGGTGATTCAATTTGAATCTCAATACATTAGACTAAATGTGCTCCAATTGTCCTGTGTGGATGACATTCTAGGGTCTTATAGAACTGTATAAAACTCATTTCAAGAGCTCGTTAACGCCAAAACAGCATTAGTAACATCAAAGTGATAGTGACAAATGTGGCTATGGGTAAGTTCATGGCTTCTGGCGGTAACAAACACTCTCCTTTTCTGTCTTCTTATCTGTAAAATGCTGACACCATTATGAGAAATTCAGCAGAATTGAATAGTCACAAATCTAGATTCAGATTTGACCCAAATCTTTTGAAAATTTGGGATGAATTTGATCTCTAGTCTCATTGTTCAGTGGCAGCAGCTCTCTAAAGATTTAAAATCCCAACACCTCAAACTATCAGTTTTTTGGGTGTGGCTCAGTTTCCAGAGGCCTGCACTGGAACTACACAGCTCCGTCAACCGTGTAGTGGACAGTGCTCATCACTGCAGTGATGCCCCCATTAAAGTCAACTATTGTACAAGGGTGTACGCAGATGTCATTGGACCCATAGCAAAACCTAGCATGGGCACCCATGTCCCACTTATTTCCCAGTGTGAGTGTCTCAATCACTCCCAGACACTGTGAAATACAAAGCACAGTGCCCCAGACTCCTGAGGAATTTACATTTTTTTTTTTATTAAGCAGAAGAAATTGTAATTAAATAATTAGAATAAAAAAGGTAACCATCTGCCTCAACTACCACTAGGGGGAGCTCAGTGCATAGAAGTGTATACAGTGCAATGGAAGCTATTATAATGTCTTTGGACAAAGTTCCCCCTAGTGGCAGCTTCAAGAATATGCTGCTTTTTCACTGAAGGGGCAGAAGGAGATCAATGCTGGGACCCCTCCCTCCTGGGACCCATGGCATTCATGTGGTCTGCTTTTATTGAAGGTATGCTGAGCATAAAGCCATCACTTATTAAAGCCAAAACCACATATTTTAGAGTAATCCTTTAAATTCTTCTCCGCCTAGCTGTTGCTTATTTGCTGCCATGTTCATTTTCTGCTAATAAAGGGAACCTGTCAGGTCCTTTATGCTGACCTCTCTGAGGGTAGCATAGTATAGTGACAGAACGCTTAAAAAAAGATTTCTCCCTATGCACCTGTCAATTTGTAGCTGGAGTGTGGGAGGAGTCTGCATATCATTGGACTCCTGTCAATCAGTGGCTGCAGTGTGGGAGGAGTCCCTATTTGATGCATATTCATGACTGGCCATATTCATGACTGTCCAGGAGCCATGCTGGCCAGGAGCAGCATAGTCTACCATGTAAGTTCTCAAAATCTACTTCACATTAACTAATAAATGCTAGCACCTAAGAATCAGCATGCTTCAGAGATGGATCATTTTTCTCAATAAATAAATGGCCGAGTCTGATATTTGGACTTATTTGTTTGATTTGCTATCCTTATCTATTTTCAAAACTTGTGGGAATATCTGATGTGCTTTTCGGTCAAATTTATGCAGAAATATACAAAAAAACTTTTAAGGCCCACTGTAGGCAGACATGTCTACCAAATGTAGGATCAGAGCAAAGTCTTGCTGAACGGTGTAAAACTGTGAAATATTGTAAATGTAATTCAATAACAGTTTTCCTTTAGATATTTTATTTTGCATTGTAAAATCTTGCTTTGTGCTGTAAGCTATAAAGAGCAGATTTCTTTTTCCCCTTTGTGCTATATTCATATATAACAATATTTACACTTTGGAGGTTATATTGAGAATGTCAATTCTTGTACATACTTTGTCAAGGATCTTTGAAAAAAAGCGTTGAAATTTCGATAAAACCTTCAGATGGAGATTTTAAAGGGGACCTTTCACCAGAATTAAACTTCTAAAGTAACTATACAGGCATGTAGAGCGGCGCCCAGGGACCCCCTGCACTTACTGTTATCCCTGGGCACCGCTCCGTTCTCCCGTAATTGCCTCCGGTATCTTTACAGTTAGGCTCCACCCAGAGGAACCTGCCGTCGGCTCATTCTCCCATGCTGTAGCGCTGGCCAATCACAGCGCTCAGCTCATAGCCTGAGAGAGAAAAAAGCCTCTCAGGCTATGAGCTGAGCGCTGTGATTGGCCAGCGCTGCAGCATGGGAGAAGAAGGCGCCGGCAGGTTCCCCTGGGTGGAGCCTAACTGTAAAGATACCGGAGGCAATTGCGGGAGAACGGAGCGGCGCCCAGGTATAACAGTAAGTGCAGGGGGGTCCCTGGGCGCCGCTCTACATGCCTGTATAGTTACTTTAGAAGTTTAATTCTGGTGAAAGGTCCTCTTTAAAGTCTTGAAAAACTCTGAAAATGAATTTAGAAACCATATAAGATAAAATGAAAAAAATAAAATAAATGAAATTGTTACAAAAACAACTCAACTCTACATCCAGCAGAGTTAACACTACAAGGTATTGTGCCTGGTATAACATTGAATTTCCTGGTGAGAGACTGTAAGTAAGTAAGGGGGAGAGAACATCTTGTACATAAGATGCAGGATGTGGGCTTCATAGATTTTGTACCTAAAATCTATAAATATCTAAAAATATATTCAATACAAATTATGAATTCTGCAAATATATTTTTAGTGACATTGATTCTTCATTTTGAATGCATTTGTGTGTATGGAAAAAAAGCTATTAGAAGGTTTTTGAGCTTTATTCACTTTTTTAAACAGACTGCTATTATTTTGAGCACAACTGTAACTCACTCCAGACACTTTTTGTCTAATATTACTCTACCTGTTGGTTGGTTCATTTTGTGAAAACATTTTGCCACAACATGTCGCAATTTTGGTGCATGAAAATAGTCACGTCTTAGGTCACACCACCTTTTATGCTAAGCCACACCCCTTTTCCATTAGGCTACTCCCCTTGGTGTTTTAAGTCAGTGCATTTTTCTTTTTTGTCACATTTGCTACATAAATACATCTAAAACAAGAAGTGCCAAATTCTGTCTCATTTTATGACAAGATCTAGGTGCAATCACATTAGTAAATTTAAGCCAGTGTCGATGGGTCTGTGCACTGTACTCTGCTGTATCCTTCAGTCCAATAGACTTTGAATGGCTTATGCTCAGCTGCCGCTCCATTCAAACTGCACAACTACAGTGAGGAGGAGCTAAGGGCAAGGGATCCAAGTTCTTATGATTGATGGGGTCCCAAATGGTAACACCCTTTTGGACCTTTATTGCAGACTGCTCACAAGTCACAATTCATTCATACTCATTTGGATCTCTATCACAGTCTATTGATAATTGGTTTATACTGTACCTTATGATAGGAATAGCAATGGCACAACTACAGTTATATGAAAATGTGCTCTGGAATTATTATTACATGGGGAATGCAAGTAACTACTGAAACAGACATGTCAGGGGAAGTGACGGGTCCTGTTTAAATTTGTATTTCAGCATTTATTTTATAATAAAAAGCTGCACAGTTTTATAATATATTTTGAGTATAAATTCCTCGCAGTATTCAGGGTTTTTTCTCTGTCATTGTTTGGGCTAGTTTACTTCCAGAAGATGATATTCTGTCCTAGTCATGTCATGGACAGCTACACAATATTTAGGTTGCGTAATATAAATTACAAAATATTCCCTTGTAACCATTTTGCCAAATACAGTTTACTTATCTAATGCATGTGCCTGGTTGTGATATATTTTTATTATGAGGTCCATATGATAAGAAAAAAAAAGTACAAAATGTTAAAAAGTTCAAAATATGCTTACTTCTCAAATTTATTATTTAGATTCTGTGAAATACCTAGCAGGAATAGATGCCGGCGGTGTGGCTGTCAGCTGTTTTGTTCATCTTGATGTCTTGGTATATGTTATTATGCAGTGGGTTCAAGTGTGTTCCATAAGATGTTTATGACTTCCTGGGATGGAAGATTCCCAGGCTCGTGTCTCCCTAAACCCTTCACCCAAAGAAAAACTCAATAATTACCATACATTGTACAAAATACATTCTAACCATTATAACATTACTCAAACGTGTAAACTTTTTTCCTTCACTTCCTGTCCAGGAATACTTCTACATGACGTAAAGGGATCCTAAAAGGCAATCCAAGTAAACCCATATTCGCCACTCGCGAATCTCCACTTATGATCCAGGTTTTTAATCCAACTTTACCCTCAGCCGCACTCTCCGACCCAAGGGCACCAACTCCTGGAAATTATACCCCTGCCGGGCTATTACCCCAAACAGGATCCCCCAGCTTTCCATTCATCACAAACCTCGTAGATGCACGCATAAAGAGATAGAGCCATGCACCTATTCCGAATTTTGCCTCCCAGGATCCCCCTTTTACCCGCCACCAGACGAACCTAGGTGTCACCTCACCTATGTTCGTCCCTCCAAACCTCAAAAGTCATTTCCAAGCCATCTTGCAAGCCCAAGGTCCACAAATCAATTCCTAAATCATTCAGATGTACCCCATTACACTTCAAAAATCATGTGGACGCATCCTTCAAGTCCTTATGCAGCACCACAAAACCACCCTGATGTTTCACAAAGCGACCCACCCCCTATTAACCTTGGCCTGAGCTCTGTTCAATTTATCAACCGACCTTGCCATCCGCCAAGCCGAGTGGCAACGATATCCGACCAAACCACCAACAATGATGGAAAATCTGCACACAACCGCAGCAAGTCCAATTTAATATCTCTGATGACGAACGCCCAAATCGTTGATGCAATGCAATGATATCCGGAGGGCTATCTAAAGAGGCATAGAAACAAAATTCTAGAAGCACTCGTCCCCACAACAAGCTGCGTAAGCCAATCCAACGAAACTGCAATTCGTCTACAGTGAAACCCAACTGCCTTCCATTCCTACACACATCTGCTCTTTGGGCCCCCCAATAAACATATGAATAACCAAAAATCCAGGCTAAACATGGAGCGGACCCTGCAAAACATAAAACAAAAACCAAATCATGAACATGGTACCCCCACAAAAAACTTTGCCAGAACACATAACATAATCAACTACTGATACTCCTTGTCTCCACTATGCGACAACAAATGAGGGTGAATATAGGAACGAACACAAACAGATTCCCATCTACGGTACCTATCCGCCAAATCACCTCAACCCCATCTGGACGCTTCAGTGGCTGCTCCTATCCGAAAGGAGTGAGAAGCAAATTCCCTAGCCACTAAACCACACCGAAGCATAAGCAGACCACGTACCGGTACTCACGAATTGCCGAATCAAAACTATGGAAACCCCAATGCCACGTTCCAGAGCCACTGAGGATAAGGATGCCCCTGCTCTTCTGCCTCTGTCACCAGTCGGCAAAAACGGTACCACTGAAAATGAGAGAGCGTCAGCCACGGAATTCTCCACACCCGAAACATGTGCAGCCACAAAGCACACATTTAAAACCAGACCCTGCAACACCAAATGCCGCAACAAACGAATTACTGGCAGCAAACTTGCCGATTGCGCATTAATAGCTTGTACAACACCCATGTTATCACAACGTACTAGTCTATGCCTTAAAAATTCCCCCCATAACTCAGAAGCCCAAAACAATAGGAAACAGTTCCAATAACACCAAGTTAGTAAGGAAGCCTGCCCAACGTCACTCATCAGGCCATGCTCCCGCACTCCATTGTCCCTGACAAAAAGCCCCATATCTACAAGATCCTGACGCATCAGTGAAAAGCTCCATATCAACATTGGAAATCTGCGCTTCCATTCAAACTGATCTATAGTTGAACTGAGACAAAAAATGCTCCCAAACCTCCAAATCCGCTCTCACTTCTGAAGACAACCGCACGAAATGGGAAGGGGCAACCGTCCCTGCCGTAGCCATGTCCCAATACCGACTGTACCTTGCGCAATTGTGCCTTCCTAATCTTTTGCAAACCTGCTACTTCAGCAGTAGCTGGCCCTTCCATCTTCTCCGGTGCCAACGGAACCCCAAACGCAACCGCCACCCGCTCCATCGTGCGTAACAAAATATAACAAATTTGAGAACTAGCCAGCCCCAAAAACAAAAAATTGTCCAGATACTCCCATCCTGACTCATGCTTCACCACCCATTCCAAAAACGAACTAAAAGTTTCGAACAATGAACAAGAAATTGCGCAACCCATTGGCAGACAACAGTCTACATAGAGCTGCTCCTCCCAACAGAAACCCAACAGGTGAAAACTTTCCGGATGTATTGGCAGCAAACGGAAAGCCGCCTCTATTCCTGTTTTTTGCCAACAGCGCGCCTTGCCCAAATCGACGAATCCAAGCAACCGCAGGGTCAAAAGACGTGTATGACACAGAACTGAGTTTATGAGCTATACCGTCGTTTACTGAACTTCCCGTCGGGTAGGACAAATGATGAATGAGCCAAAACTTGTTCGGCTCCTTCTTCGGTACCAACCCCAATAGAGATATACGCAACCCTGGCAACGGTATTTCCGGAACCGGTCCCGCGACTCGCCCCACCCCTACTTCCTTCTCAATCTTTTCCCTAACGACACTCGGCCTAGCAAGTGCCAAAACTAAATTCCGAACACCACCGCCTGCCCCAACTGACATACATGGGATCCGAAAACCCTCAGCAAAACCCTACCTAACAATTCAGCCACTGCCCTATTCGGATACCTATTTCGGAATGGTAGCATCACATCCACTCTGACCGGAATCAAACCTCTTTGGCGCAGCCTCCTGTCCCTTTCCTTTTCCCCACTTGAAACACCACGTTAAGGTTTCTCAAGTGGCCCGAGAGTGTTAGGTCCCGGGCCACTTGAGAAACCTTGACGTGGTGCCCGGGCTTAGACTAATCTCTCAATTTTAAAATCAGTTTGAGGGTTTAGTGAGACTGCAGAGTGCACCTGTATTTGTTATTGTATTGTTATATTGTTATATTGATTATGACATCCGCACTTGCTACCTTGTGTGAGATGTCTATTGTGGTACTTGTGGTTCGCGGGCATCCTCCACCGTATGCATTTTGCTGGGGATCGACATTAGCAACGGGCCACAAGTGCAGGATTTGCTCCCCTGTATATATGCACGACTGCATGTGGGTTTGAGCACCTCCTGCTAATGCCACCCTGTCTTTTTGGTTTTCTTTGACCTGCATGCGGCCATCCGGGGTTTCTTGAAGACACCTGACACGGCCCGCAGAGCCTGGGTCCTCCTGCCAGGACTCTGGGGTGATGGCAGGTGAGAGTGGGTCGTCCAGCAAAGTGACACCAGCGGCAAAGAGTCCTTGCATGGACCGCATGGGGGTATATTCAATATGGTCCCCCACGTAAAGGTTGTGCCTGGCCTGGGGCAGATAGTGCCTTTTGACGGAGCGCCGGCCCACAAAGACCTCGGTCCCTGAATAATAATCTTGGAGGAACCCAACCCCTCGTTCTACAGAGAACCATAACACATTCCCGGTTCTTCGGGTTAACTTGGGATCTCCTGGCTGGGGATCATCAATGACCTGCTTCACCCACTCCTCGACCGCTGATTTATATTCCCAGGCGGTCTGGGCAAAAGCAGTTATCTCATGGGGCACCTCAGGGTTAAGGCTCCGCAATTTTTCGTAGCTGGGCGGCAGAGTGGAATCACTGGCCGCCTCCGCCACACCAGGATGCACAGACAGCGATGCAGGCTGAGATCCGGCGACGTTGGCCTGGGCCTGACGGCAGGTATTGGGGTCTCTGGATGCGGTGCAGGGGCGGACTCAGACCGGGCCGGGGCCTCAGGGAGCGGGGTAGCTCCTACCTGTAGTTGCGGCCGGGCGGCCGGAACTGGTGCCTCCTGGATGCGATCTGGGGGTCATCTCTGTCTCAGCCAGCGACTTGTCAGTGGCGATGGTTGCTGCGTCGACGTTGACCTTCATCTGGCTTGGTACGTCGTCTTCCACGGGGGCACTTGACGAGGCGGAGGGATCCGCGGCCTCTGAGAACCCGATCAGGGCTCTTTGAAGCAGGAACTGGGACTTCGCCAGTGGCCTTTTCTGTGAACTCCGGGATGCTGGGCAAGGTAGGCGGCTTGGCTCTTTGTTGCAGGGATTGTGGGGAGGAATCCACAGCCTCCGGCGCAATAGTCACAGTCAAATGCCCACTTTTTCTTATAATCTGGATGACATGGACCTCAGGTATGCGTTCTTCATATACCGGCTCATCACCGAACGCCATCTGGTTCCACCTTGGCTGAGGGAACGTCATCTTCACAACCTCCTCAGTCCAGTTCTAAGGGTGCGGCCCAAAGGGTGGAGTCTTTATCACCTCTGTCCACAATAGAAAGTTCACTGGGGGCAGTCTCTCTTTTTCCCACTCCTGAAGGGGCGTATTCAATATCTTCGCGCCTTTGAGGGGGAGTTGCTAAATTTTCCCGCTTCTGGGGGGGGGGCGTATTTATCATTTTCGCGCTCCTGAGAGGGCATTCTTATCTTTTCCTGCCTCCGACAAGCATGGAGAGGCGGCGCCATTTTGCGAATATGGCGAATTAAATTTTTAAGTACTCGTGGACACCGCATTGTGCCTTCTGACACGGCAATAAGGCAATAAAGTCAATTTTCAGGGTTCTCTGCACAATTTTCAGAACTTGCAATACTGTCAAACATTCAATTAGATCAGTTTCTTTACACAATTGGATCCGGTTCTGTTGAACAGGGATAGCACACAATTCAATCCGATCCTGTTCTCAGGGGTGGCACACAATCCAATCTGATCCTGTTCGTTACGCCACTTATGCAGTGAGCAGGACACCGGTACAGTGGGTCAGCTATGCAGTGGGTCAGTATATATATGTAGTAGTTTGTGACGCCAATTGCAGCTTGCGCAGGTACTGTAGCAGGGCCCTTTAAGATGTTATAGCTAACGTACCAGGTGAGGAATGCCAGAGGGGGATAATGTCCCTGTATAGCAGATATGGTAGTGTCAACGGTGTCTCCTACCTTGGTACGACTGGACGCCTGGATCCTGGCTCACTTGCAATAAATTGAGTGTGGTCAGTAGGAGTTATGGTGGAATGATTGAGATCCAGACAGGAGATATAATCCAACTTGTCTTTACTGAATGGCAGCTTTAAATCCATATAAATTACAGCAATAGTCTTGGGTCCCAGCAGGTATTGGCAATATGTGGCAGGAATTTATATCTATTCTGCTTCTTGTCATATGCCTAAAGAGTCTGGCTGGTATTAGTCTTCTGCTCTGTCTGTCTTCTGCTTTATCTGAGCCTTACTAGCTGAGGAGGAATTTGGCTTCTCCTGGACTCTGGATATGTACTCACAGCTTGGCTCACAGGGGATGTTTCTTCCTGGAGGCTGGAGGTGCCTGCTTTTCTTGTCAACCAGCTGAGGCTGATGGCTCAGGCTGGGAAGAGTGATCTTTGCCTCAGCCGAAGCTCTATCCTGTCTTGGGATCCCTGGTTCTGGGAACTCCTACCAACACAACCTACCCTGGCAGGGGGTGGCTGGTACACTAACTAGAACTTTCTTTACTCCCCATGAGGCAGGAAGTGGGAACATTCCACACCTCCTCAAAGAGGGGGGGGGGGGCTAGATTGGAATGTACTTATTCCAGTCTAGATATGCTAAACTGAACTAAACACATTGCTGCCACCTGCTGATGCACATGGAAATCACAGCAATTACATGAAACAGGCATAGAAAATACAAATAATGGAAAATGCAATGTTAGATTACACAAGATAACAATACATATACACCTGACATGTTATAGCAGGGAGACAGAGTTTAGTGACATACTCTGGGATGTTACAGTTACATCCCAGGCGGGTTTGGTGGGCTACAGTCACCAGGTCCGGGGTGGAGAGTTACGGGATCCCAAAAGAACCCCCCTGTAAGTTCCGGGTCGCCTCATAGCGCTCCACCAAGTCGACCATCTCAAGCACATTACCTGGAGATGGCTGGCCAATCCATTGCTGGCGAGGGGGTGGCAGAGCCCTCGAGAACATATCTGCTAACAACCAGTCCAGCATAGCAGTGGGGCTCAGCACGTCAGGCTGTAGCCACTTTTGCAAAAGGTTGAGCAGGTTATAATACTGGGGTCTCACGGGCTCAGCCGGGTTGAACCCCCACTGATGCACCCGCTGGGCCCAGACCAGCACATTCACCCCCGGTCTTGCCAAAATTTCACCCTTTACCTTTGGGTAGTCGGCCGCCTTGATCGTCCAGCAAGTCGAAATACACCTGCTGAGACTCTGATGCCAGGAAAGGAGCGACGACCTCAGCTCACTGGTCCTGGGGCAGCCTTTCCCTGGTGGCCACTTTCTCATACATCGCCAGGTAGGTTTTGATGTCATCTGTGGGTGTCATCTTAGGGATTGCTGCACGGACTGCTTTCCGGGCATCGTTGATGCTTAGGGGTTGTTCCTGCTGTCTGCAAAGCCATCACGTGTTGTAGCAGCAACTGATTGGTCTCTTGCTGCTGCTTGTTAGCCTCTCGCTGGTGCAGGTTGGTCTCTCGCTGCTGTAAATTAGCCTCCATCAGGGCCTTTACAACAGCCTCCATTTTGTCGTGTGACACAGGTTTGAATTTAGCTGGTTTGATAACTGACATACAACCGTGCCCAAAAATGCAAACCAAAAATATTTCGGCATTCAAGCCTCACTGCACTTGCCCGCTCCAAGCCACTAATTGTGAAGATTTGCTCTGGTAGGCAGGGTAAGCGGACGCAGTACTGTAGTGTCTCACTAGGAAGGAGTGGGCACTACACAAGGGTCAATTGGGTCACGTGTTACTTCTGCTCACAAGGGACAGTGATGTTATATTTATCTATGCATTTAATGTATTTTTCTATGTGTTATTGCATGTGTTGGTTCCCCTGTTATATATTTAGCAGGCCTATCTGGGTGTAGTTAGACATCCTAGACACTAGAGGGAGACAGGGAGCCCCTAGTATAAATGTCCAGGCCCAGACAGGGAGGGGTTAGGTCATAGTCAGGAGTCTGTGGAGACAGAAGTGAGAAGGCACCAGCCAGAGATATGCTGAGGGCCTCCTCCTGACATGCAGCTAGATAGTCCAGGCTTCTAGTTGCCCCAGGAGGCTAGTGAAGGAGTACAGCCTGCCTGGAGACCAGTGATCCAACAAGCACAGATTAAGTAACCCCAGTAGTAGGAATGAACCTCCTGGGAGAAACCTGCAGCTTCCCTCACAACAGGAACAATACAACCAACTCAGAGAAGTAAGCTGATGGGCAGAGGTACTATAAGATAGAAGCAAGGGTCAATACGGGAGGAAGATTTATTACCAAGGATTAAAGCCAGCATTTAGGCATCCGGGCTTTGGAATCGATCCAGCCAGAATAGCTGTGGGGATAGTGCAGCCTAGTCTGCGAAGCATTAACTGTTTACCCTCCAAGTATCTTGCAAGATTTATACCTGCCATATTAAGAAGTAAGCCTGCTTGTGGAATATTGTTATAAGGGACTGCCTCATCATTATCAACTGTCTGTATAAAGTTTGGACTGTTTTCCAATTAAAGCAACGTTTGGTTTACCATACCATCTGTGTACTCCATTACTACTCCTATAAATCGGTGTGCCACCGTTACAGGCACTGGCGTCACGATCCTTAAAGGAACCTTGCCTCAGGCACTCAAAATACCTGCAACATCCACCCACAGGTCTGGTCCCTACATCCAGTGTGCCCCAGAGGAACTTGTGTCTACCTCTCCTTCACTGCCGCATGCCTGCCCAGGGTTCTCCTCCAAAAAGTGAGTAACCCTCGATTGCCCATAACCGTGACCTCACTATCGCAATACCCTGCAGGTCTGGCGTGCTGCAGTACAGAGGCAAGAACACGGTAGTAAAGCAAAAGTTCAGTGCTTATTCACACAAAAGGAAAAAAGGAAAACAAACACTTTGCAGAGTCTTGGTGTTAATTCACACAGCACAAAGTCCACAAAACAAAGATGTCACCTGGCAGGCTGATTTATCCATGGCAGTCCACAACCATCCACAGCAGGCTTTAGGACGCCTGATTCCCAGCGTGTGGCTCTCCAGCATGGTACCAAATGTTTAGGTCCTAAAGCAGAGCGTGACAGAGCTCCACTGTCAGATGGAGGATAAATTCCACACAGCTGAGACTGTTGGCTGGGTTTTTATACCCAGCCTGGAAATGTGGGGAACAGCCACCCACCCTGCTCTTTGGCTGCTCCCAATAAGAACCGTCCCAGATCAGCTTTACAGCCATATTAAGTAAAACAACACTAGCTGCTGCTGATACACAAAATTACCGGTTCTTATCTCACTGAGACCAGGAATCTCAGCGACACGTACCTTCCATCAATGACGGACCCTTGTGCCCTTCTACAGGGCCTACATCTCCACGCCTGCGCCATACTCACTGGGGCCACCTCGGCCGACCTGTCCCCATGTAAAGCCGCCTGCAGGGTCTCCTGGATCCGCCGTGCACCATAATAAGCAGTCTTAATCTGCGCAATCAACTGCTCCAGGGAGGCCATGCTGCTTCCAACTTCCAAACCACGTACTACAAACTCCCAAAGCCCCTCCTCTCACTGCCTTAAATCCTAGGCGCAAAAATGCCGCTCCACCCCTCACACCTCCCCTGCCACCCCTTTACAACTCAATATTAACCCTATCCGCCATGCCTTCCACCATAGTCAAGCCACATTTCGCTATGGCTGTGCCCCGCTCCATTGCTTTTCGGACTGTTATTACAACATAGGTTTTGCATTTTTCTGCTTTTAAAATTGCCTTTTTGCTATAAAAGTCACCTGAAAATGAGCTGATCACAGGGGACCAGCTGCTAGTGCCCCCATTGATCAGCTGTAAGCCAGAAAATAAAATGTTCAGTCCACCACTCTTTATAAATTTGGTGCATTTCCACATTTTCAACCTAACCCTTTCACTCCAGTTCTACTGTTAAAGGGGTTGTCCTCTTTTTACTACTGATGACCTATCTTCAGAATAGGTCATCAATATCATATCGTCTCCTGGCACCTCTGCCAATCAGCTGTTTGAAGAGAAGGCAGTGCTCATATGAGAGCTGATTTCTCTGCTCTGTTTACCTGCTTGGAACAGCAATTGCAGTGGTGAGTAGTGATGGATGAACATCGGCCGGGACGGTTTGTGAACTCGATCAAATGTTCACGAACCACAAGTTCGTGGGGGGCCCCATTCAATTTAATGGCAGGCTAACCTGAAAAACCATCAGCTCATATTTGCAGCCACCGAATACTTAGTAGAAGTGTTGCAAATAGTCCCACAACATGGACAGTGACATATATGTATTAATCAGGGGACATTTTGATGCGTCTTAAAGGGAAATTCTCTGAAATGTGCCCTGTTGGAGCCTAGAATTTTTTTATTTTAGGCCACGGGAGTACAGACCTTAAAAATAAGGCATTCACCCAACATAAAATAAATTCAGATTATGTGGCTCAAGGTACATTATGCAGTCAATGGATAAAATTGTTACTGTAGGCCACAGGACTACAGGCCCCAAACATTATGAATTCACTGGACAGAAAAGATCAAGTGATTATGTGGCCGGAAGTATATTACACGGTCAATGGATATCAATTTTACTGCAGCCCAGTACAAATACAGGTCAAATACATATGTTTAAAATAACAAAAAATATAAAATTGGATTAAAAACATGGCTAACGAAATCCCCCCTCTTGAAAAAAGCCCTAATGATAATAGTTGAAATTCGATAACACATGGTCCTCACTGGTGTTGAATTCCTCAAAGGCCGCAAGAAATTATTCATTCAGCGTACATAAAAGAACAAGTAAGTATGTGGCTGGAGGTAGATTACATGGTCAATGAATATCAATTTTCCAGCAGGTCAGTGTACTACAAGCCCTAAAAATTATGCATTCAGCATACATAAGAGAACAAGTAAGTATGTGGCTGAGGGTAGATTACATGGTCATTGGATATCAATTTTCCAGCAGGCCAGTGTACTACAGGCCCCAAAAATTATGCATTCAGCGTACATAAAATAACATGTAAGTAAGTGGCTGAAAGTAGATTACACGGTCATTGGATATCAATTTTCCGGCAGGCCAGTGTACTACAGGCCCCAAAAAATATGCATTTAGTGTACATAAAAAAACAAGTTAGTAAGTGGCTGAAGGAAGATTACACGGTCATTGGATATCAATTTTCCAGCAGGCCAGTGTACTACAAGCTCTAAAAATTATGCATTCAGCGTACCTAAAAGAACAAGTAAGTATGTGACTGGAGGTAGATTACACGTCATTGGATATCAATTTTACTGAAGTCCAGTGCAAATACAGGTCAAAAACATATGTTTAAAAGAACTAAATTATAAAATTGGATTAGAAACATGGCTAACGAAATAGCCCCTCTTGAAAAAAAACGAATGATAATAGTTGAAACATGTGGTCGTCACAGATGTTGAATTACTTCGAGGCCCAAAACATTAGGCATTCAATGGACAGAAAAGGCCTTTTATGCCGCTAAGTCAGGGACCAATATTTGTTCTGAGTGGTGGCAGATATTTGAAGGCTGGCATGAGGAAATTCAATTAAACGTGGTCGTCACAGGTGTTGAATTCCTCAGAGATCCATGCCTCATTCATTTTTAGAAATGTGAGGTAGTCCACATTGTTGGGAACTAGGCGAGTGCGCTTATCGGTCACAATCCCCCCTGCTGCGCTGAACGTCCTTTTAGACAGGACACTGGACGAGGGGCAAGCCAAGAGTTCCATGGCAAATTGTGCCAGATCTGGCCACAGGTCAAGCCTGCACATCCAGTAGTCCAGGGGTTCCTTGCTTCTCAGAGCGTCCACATCGGCCGTTAACACGATGTAGTCGGACACCTGTCGGTCCTGGTGTTCCCTGAGGGCAGCTGTCAATGGTTTGGCTGCAAGAATGTCTCATATCCAAAGTGACCAACAAATCTTCAAACCACCCTCATCTTGCATGCGCTGTTGGATTGGTACCCGCAACTGTTTCTCTGTGAGTGGAAATTCCTCTGCCAGTGCCCACAAAAGTAGAATGCAGCATTTCTCGAAGCAAGGCCTGGAAATGCTGCATTCTGACAGCCCTCTGTGATGCTGGTAACATGTCCGCCATTTTGTGTTTGTACCGGGGGTCTAAGTACGTTGTCACCCAGTACTGGTCCTTGGCCTTTATGATTTTTATACGGGGGTCCTTCTTCAAATACTGGAGCATAAAGGCCCCCATTTGCATGTGATGGACCATGTGATGAGCGCAGTGACGTCATCAAAGGTCCTATTCCTCAAAGAAGAAGACAGAAGAGAAGCCGGGCTGCGCGAACAAGTGAATTAAGGTGAGTTTAATTATTTTTAATTTTTTTTAACCCCTCCAGCCCTATTGTACTATGCATTCTGTATTAAGAATGTTATTATTTTCCCTTATAACCATGTTATAAGGGAAAATAATACAATCTACACAACACCGATCCCAAACCGTTCTGGTCTGGGTACCAAACATACCGATTTTTCTCACGCATTACAATGTTTTGCACTTGCGCATGTTCCCGCAACACACCCGTATCTTTTCCCGCAACGCCCGTGTGAAACCAGCGTAACTCATATAGTTCAGGATATTCATTTGAGGGTGGGTGATTCTCATGTTGAGTTTATTTCTTGTTTTGTTATGAAAGGTTTGCCCGCTCTGATGGTTCTGGGTTTACCATGGTTGATAAAACATAACCCTACCATTGACTGGCAAACTAGACAAATTTGTAATTGGAGTGAATTTTGTATGAACAACTGTCTCAATGCCTCTATTTTAGGGGTATCACTATAGTGTTGCCTCAGTTTCTTTCCGATTTTTTGGACGTATTCTCAGAGGGTGGAGCTCAGGAGTTGCCCCCTCACAGAGAGTATGATTGTCCTGTCAACCTTATCCCCGGAGCTAAATTGCCTAAGTCTTGGTTATATAATCTCTCTCAACCCGAAAGAGTAGCTATGCAGGAGAATATTACCGAGAGTTTGGCAAAGGGTCATATTAGACCATCTAAGTCTCCTATGGCTGCTGGCTTCTTTTTTGTAAAGAAGAAAGATGGATCCCTTAGACTGTGCCTAGATTTCCGGGAACTGAATCTAATTACTGTCCGGGACCCTTAGGCCCCTTTCACATGGGCGAGTATTCCGTGCGGATGCGATGCGAGAGGTGAACGCATTGCACCCGCACTGAATACCGACCCATTCATTTCTATGGGGCTGTTCACATGAGCGGTGATTTTCACGCATCACTTATGCGTGAAAATCACAGCATGCTCCTCTTTGTGCGTTGCGGTGCGATAATCCACGCAACGCAGGCCCCATAGAAGTGAATGGGGTTGCGTGAAAATCGCAAGCATCCGCAAGCAAGTGCAGATGCGGTGCGATTTTCACGCACAGTTGCTAGAAGACGATCGGGATGGAGACCCGATCATTATTATTTTCCCTTATAAGGGAAAAAGATAGCATTCTGAATACAGAATGCATAGTCAAATAGCGCTGGAGGGGTTAAAAAATATTTAAAAATTATTTAACTCACCTTAGTCCACTTGTTCATGTAGCCCGGCATCTCCTTCTGTCTCCTTTGCTGAACAGGACCTGGGGTGAGCATTAATTACATGAACAGGACCTGTGATGACGTCACTCCGGTCATCACATGTTCCATCACATGATCCATCACCATGGTAAAAGATCATGTGACGGACCATGTGATGACCGGATGTCATGGTCTTACCTTCTTGCTGTTCTCCTTCGTTTGACATGTGCTGGCGGCCATCTTGGTTTCTGGGTTTCTTGTAGCCTCCCACCCTGCGGCTTCTCCTTCCCACTGGGAGGAGCTGGATGCCTAGCTCATATATATAGGAGGTCTGTGGCTTCAGTTCCTTGCTTGGTCCTCCTGTGTTCACATTCTTCTAAGACTGCTGCTGCTTCTGGTTCCTGATCCTGGCTTCGTCTGACTACCCTGCTGGTTCCTGATCCAGGCTTCGTCTGACTACCCTGCTGGTTCCTGATCCAGGCTTCGTCTGACTACCCTTCTGGTTCCTGACCTCTGGCTTCGCAAGACCCTGCTTCGGTTTAGCCATCCGTTTGGACTTCTGCCTTACAGCTTGATTTTCAATAAAGCCTTCTTATTTCCACTTATCTCTTGTTGTACGTCTGGTTCATGGTTCCATGACATTAGGACCAAGCCATGAATTCTGACGGTACAGGGCCATCCTCGCTACCTACGCTGGTTGCCAGACTTGATCAGCAGGATCACCTGTTGGGTCGGTTCGCTGTGGCGTTGCAAACCCTGCTTGAACGCACGGCTCATTTAGCTTCCGTTGCCGATGGGTCGGTTGTCGCTCCTGGGCCCGCTCCTACTGCCGCTCCGGTTGTTGCGCCAGAGTCTACCCCGACGTTGCTGCGCCTGCGGTGTTTCGGGGTATGACCGGTTCTGCCCCCCTTCCACAGCGCTTTGGGGGAGAGCCAACTCAGTGCCGAGGTTTCCTTAACCAGGTGGGCATTTATTTCGAGTTGCTGCCACATGCCTTTCCTACTGAGAGATCAAAGGTGGGCTTCTTGATCTCGCTGCTCTCGGACAAGGCCTTGGCCTGGGCCAGCCCTTTATGGGAGAACAACAATCCGGTGGTTGCCGAGTTTTCCGGTTTTGTTGCTTCTCTTCGGAAGGTATTCGATGTGCCGGCTCGTGCTGCCTCTGCTGCGAAGCTCCTTATGTCCATCAGACAGGGTTCACGATCCGTAGCTGAATACGCCATTGAGTTTCGTACCCTGGCAGCAGAGGTGGGCTGGAATAATGAGGCTCTGGTCGCTGCTTTCTCTCATGGTCTCTCGGATGCCTTGAAGGATGAGGTTGCAGCTAAGGACCTACCAGTGGAGCTCGAGTCTCTTATTTCTTTCCTGATTTTGATTGACACCAGACTCAGGGAGAGACCTTCCTTTAAGGAGAGCCTGCGGAGGTCTTCTAACAGATTGGCGCCTACGTTTGCTGTCCCACCCGTGCCTTCCTCTCCTCCCACGCCTCCTGGGGATGACTTGTCTGGGGGTGAACCCATGCAGCTGGAGTTTGCTCGCCTGTCCGAGGGGGAGAGGGTACTCCGGAGACGCGAGGGCAGATGCATGTACTGTGGTCTCGGTGGGCATTTTCGGTTGGCATGCCCGAACCGTCCGGGAAACGCTCGCACCTGAGATCCTGTCGGGGGCAGATCTTGGGTGGAGTCTCCTCGTCCCCGGTTTCCCGTGTTGACAAACCACTGATTACTGTTGTCCTCTCCTGGGTCGGGGGCTCGGTGACGACCCAGGCGTTGGTGGACTCTGGTGCTGGTGGTTTGTTCATTGATAGTGTGTTCGCTGCCGCCAATTCCATTCCTCTGCAGCCTCGAGGTTCCCCACTGGCTCTTGAGGCGATAGACGGCAGACCCCTTCTGCCGCCACACGTGACTCAGGAGACCCTTCCAGTGGGGATGGCCATTGGTGCCGTTCACAGAGAGTCGGTCTGTCTCCAGGTTATTTCGTCTCCACACTACTCGGTGGTCTTGGGGTACCCCTGGCTCCAGAAGCATAATCCGACTTTCGATTGGAGATCGGCCGAGATCCTCTCGTGGTCACCGCAGTGTGGGGCTAGTTGCATCCATGGGCCTGTCAAGTTGCTGTGTACTTCCTCGGACTCTCTGTTGCCTCCTGAATACGAGGAGTACCGGGATGCATTCGATAAGGTGCGTGCGGTTGCCCTACCTCCGCACCGCCCATACGATTGTGCCATAGAGTTACAATCTGGTGCCGTTCCTCCTCGTGGCAAAGTCTATCCACTGTCGGTAGCGGAGAATGAGGCCATGGAGGAGTACGTGAGGGAGGCGCTTTCACGCGGACACATTCGCAAATCCTCGTCCCCGGCAGGGGCTGGATTTTTCTTTGTGAAAAAGAAGGGCGGTGAGTTGAGGCCTTGCATCGATTACAGGGGTCTCAATCGCATCACGATCAAGAACGCTTACCCGATACCCTTGATTTCCGAGCTGTTCGATCGCCTCAAAGGGGCCACGGTCTTTACCAAACTCGACCTGAGGGCGGCATATAACCTGGTAAGGATCAAGGCGGGCGATGAGTGGAAGACCGCGTTTAACACCAGGACCGGTCATTATGAATCCTTGGTTATGCCCTTTGGGTTGTGCAATGCGCCCGCAGTCTTCCAGGAATTCATCAACGATGTTTTCCGTGACCTGTTGCAGCAGTGTGTGGTGGTCTATTTGGATGACATCTTGGTATATTCTGAATCCATGGAGGCCCACATTCTGGATGTCAGACGTGTGTTGCAACGGTTACGAGAGAACAAGCTGTTCGGTAAGCCTAAGAAATGCGAATTTCACCGATCCCAGGTAACCTTCTTAGGTTACATCATTTCCGCTGAGGGGTTCTCAATGGATCCTGAGAAGGTTTCGGCTGTCTTACAGTGGCCCCAGCCCAGTGGTCTTCGTGCCCTGCAGCGCTTTTTGGGCTTCGCCAATTATTATCGGAAGTTCATCAGGGACTTTTCCATGCTAGCCAAGCCTCTCACGGATCTGACCAGGAAGGGCAGTAATCCCCAGGTCTGGCCGCTCGAGGCCATCCGAGCTTTTGAGGCTCTAAAGTCCGCCTTTGTGTCGGCTCCGATTCTGTCGCATCCCAACCCTGGGTTGCCTTTTGTCCTCGAGGTGGACGCGTCTGAGACGGGAGTAGGCGCCCTTCTGTCTCAGCATAGAACACCAGAGGGTCCTCTGCTTCCTTGTGGGTTTTACTCCCGGAAACTGTCTTCCGCGGAGTGCAACTATCAGATTGGTGACAGGGAGCTATTGGCCATCGTGCAGGCCCTTAAAGAATGGAGGCACTTGCTCGAGGGCTCGGTGGTTACGGTTCTCATCCTGACGGACCACAAGAATCTGACCTACCTCTCTGAGGCCAAGAGATTGACACCACGTCAGGCCAGATGGGCTCTGTTCTTGTCACGTTTTAATTACGTGGTCTCCTACCTACCCGGTTCCAAGAACATCAGAGCGGATGCCTTATCACGGCAGTACTCCGAGCTGTCCGGGGAGGAGTCGATTCCGACTTCGGTCATACCTCCGAATCAGATCCTGGCCGCCATTCGCACCCGCCTGACCTCTCCCCTGGGTGAGCAGATTTTGGCGGCTCAATCTGGTGCTCCCTCTGGGAGACCCAACGGCAGATGTTTTGTGCCTGAGGAGTTGCGCACTCGGTTGTTGCGAACCTACCATAACTCCAAGGCCGCGGGGCATCCTGGAAAGAATCAGCTGTCCTGGGCTGTTTCACGTCTGTTCTGGTGGCCTTCTCTACGTTCCGACATCGCCGCATATGTAGCGGCATGCTCCATTTGTGCCCAGAGTAAGTCCCCTCGGCACCTTCCGTTGGGCCTTTTGCAACCCATAGCCACCGGGGAGCGTCCATGGTCACACCTGGGGATGGATTTCATTGTGGACCTCCCTGCATCCCGAGGCCATACGGTCATTCTCATGATTGTGGATCGGTTTTCCAAAATGTGCCACTGTGTTCCTCTCAAGAAGTTACCCTCTGCACAAGAGTTGGCCTCGATTTTTGCCAGGGAGGTCTTCCGGTTGCACGGTTTGCCCAAGGAGATTGTGTCGGATCGGGGGAGTCAGTTTGTGTCCAGGTTCTGGCGCGCCTTTTGCTCCCAGTTGGGGATTCATCTCTCTTTCTCCTCGGCCTACCACCCTCAGTCCAATGGGCCGCAGAACGATCCAATCAGGCCTTGGAGCAATTCCTTCGTTGCTATGTCTCCGATCACCAAGACAATTGGGTTGACCTCCTGCCTTGGGCTGAGTTTGCCAGGAACACGGCGGTGAACTCTTCCTCTGGGACGTCTCCCTTCATGGCCAATTATGGGTTCCAACCTGCCGTGTTACTGGAGGTATTCTCTCCCCAGGATATTCCGGCTGTGGAGGATCACCTTTCCGTCCTACGTGCTTCTTGGGTACAGATCCAGAGGTCCCTTGAGGTCTCTGCGCAGCGCCAGAGACTCCAGGCTGATCGCAGACGAGCGCCCGCTCCTTCCTACCAGGTCGGAGACCGCGTATGGTTGTCCACCCGCAACCTCAACCTTCGAGTGCCCACTCCCAAGCTGGCGCCTCGCTTTGTTGGTCCCTTCCGAGTGCTTCGCAGGGTAAACCCGGTAGCCTATGCCCTTGCGCTTCCTCCTGGCATGCGGATCTCCAACGTGTTTCATGTCTCCCTGTTGAAGCCACTAGTGTGTAATCGTTTCACTTCCTCGGTTCCTCGGCCTCGTCCGGTCCAAGTGGGCAATCGTGAGGAGTATGAGGTGAGCAATATCCTGGACTCACGCCTTGTCCGCGGTCGGGTGCAGTTTTTGGTCCATTGGCGTGGTTATGGTCCAGAGGAGCGTTCCTGGGTTCCCTCCGCAGATGTCAATGCTCCTGCCTTGCTCCGAGCCTTCCACGCACGCTTCCCTCAGAAACCGTTCTTTACTCCGCGGAGGAGGGGCCCTTGAGGGGGAGGTACTGTCATGGTCTTACCTTCTTGCTGTTCTCCTTCGTTTGACATGTGCTGGCGGCCATCTTGGTTTCTGGGTTTCTTGTAGCCTCCCACCCTGCGGCTTCTCCTTCCCACTGGGAGGAGCTGGATGCCTAGCTCATATATATAGGAGGTCTGTGGCTTCAGTTCCTTGCTTGGTCCTCCTGTGTTCACATGCTTCTAAGACTGCTGCTGCTTCTGGTTCCTGATCCTGGCTTCGTCTGACTACCCTGCTGGTTCCTGATCCAGGCTTCGTCTGACTACCCTGCTGGTTCCTGATCCAGGCTTCGTCTGACTACCCTTCTGGTTCCTGACCTCTGGCTTCGCAAGACCCTGCTTCGGTTTAGCCATCCGTTTGGACTTCTGCCTTACAGCTTGATTTTCAATAAAGCCTTCTTATTTCCACTTATCTCTTGTTGTACGTCTGGTTCATGGTTCCATGACACCGGAGTGACGTCATCACAGGTCCTGTTCATGTAATGAATGCTCACCCCAGGTCCTGTTCAGCAAAGGCGACAGAAGGAGATGCCGGGCTACGCGAGCAAGTGGACTAAGGTGAGTTAAATAATTTTGAATTTTTTTTTAACCCCTCCAGCGCTATTTTACTATGCATTCAGAAGTCTATTATTTTCCCTTATAACCATGTTATAAGGGAAAATAATACATTCTACAGAACACCAATCCCAATTCTCTGAAGAAGTTCGGGTTTGGGTACCAAACATGCGCGATTTTTTTCACGCGAGTGCAAAACGCATTACAATGTTTTGCACTCACGCAGAAAAATCGCAGGTGTTA
The DNA here is from genome assembly GCF_014858855.1 of Bufo gargarizans. Taxonomy (NCBI): domain Eukaryota; kingdom Metazoa; phylum Chordata; class Amphibia; order Anura; family Bufonidae; genus Bufo; species Bufo gargarizans. Next base: position 453,803,989 of record NC_058080.1, read on the forward strand.
CCATAACGCACCCGCACATTTTCCCGCAACACCCGTGTAAAAGTGGCCTTATACCCTACCCTTGATTCCGGATCTATTTGATCAGATTATCGGTGCCAAGGTGTTTTCTAAGTTGGATTTAAGAGGAGTTTATAATCTGAACAGAATCAGGGAAGGGGATAAATGGAAGAAGGCCTTCAATACCCCTGAGGAACACTTTGAGAATTTAGTCATGCCCTTTGGTTTAACTAATGCCCCTGCAGTCTTTTTCATCATTTGGTGGGGAGGTTTGTGGTTATTTACCGCGATGACATACTTATTTATTCTCCCGATACTGAAGACCCATCGGGATTATTTGAGACAAGTGTTATTGATCCTTCCGGAGAATAGATTGTATGCTAGTTTGCTGTTCAAGAGCTGCCGATTTTGGGGTACTTGCTTTCTGCCTCCGGTTTTCGTATGGATCCCAAAAAGGTCCGTTCGGTAGTGGAATGGGATCGGCCGGAAAATCAGAAAGCCCTGATGTTCAGTGGCGTACCTACCATATAGGCAGACCACGCAGCTGCTATGGGGTCCTGTTAGGAAGAGGGAAGGAGAGGCCACGCCCCCAATTGAAAATTATTGCTGTATTTCTAGCTTAAATTGCACACTGACTAATGCTGCAAAGGCCCCAGATGTAGGGTCTTTCCAAAAATAGGTAATTTTTTTTTACGCAGAATATAATTGCAGTAGTTCAAGCTTCTATTTGACTGTCACAAATGCACATATGCTGTGCTGTTGCACAGAACTTGCATAAAATGGCTGCCACCGCCCACCTAAATAACGGATAAAAGTTATTTCTCTGGGTCACTGGACTCAGGGTAGGGTAAAAAGATTGCGCACTGCACCCACAAAACAAAATCTAGGTAAATCGCAGAGTTAACATGCACTTCAGATTAAAGATTCTGTCCTATTCTTTCCCTTACAGCAGCAGCATCCTATCCGTACACTAATCAGAGCAGAGTGACCTGCAGCGCTACGTGACTCCAGCTTATATAGAGGCTGTGTCACATGCCATTCACAGCCATGCCATTAGTAGGCATGGCTGTGATGGCTTCTAAGGGCACACGAGTTAAACGCTTGTTGATTGGCTGCTCTGCAGCCTTTCAAAAAGCGCCATTAACTCACCGAACACCGGGTCCGGGGTCCAAAAGTCCTAAAGTTCAATACGAACCCGAACTTTACAGTTCGAGTTCGCTCAACCCTAAAGCACAGTGTTCTCTTCAAACAGCTGATCGGCAGAGGTGCCAGGGGTCAGACCCCACCCCTCATATTTGATATTGATGACCTATGATGACCTATCTATATTATCAGTTCAACCAGCACATAGAGTGTCATGAGAGCAGGGAGAGAAGCTGACATCACAGGTCATGTGACGCTCAGCTAACTAGGAGAATCGGGCCACTGTAGATGAAGTAAGTGAATTGTAAACCCCTTACATCTGCTTATTTAGGAACATACAAAGAACAAAAAAATAACTTAGACAACCTCTTTAAGTTTGAGGGCAGATAAAAGGTTTGTGTCCAATCAAACTGTTATCATATGTTTTATTATTTGAATAACTCTTCTGAAAAACATTGCATGGAAACATATTTTGCTTTGATTCTAATAATTATCCCACTGAAAATCTCCCTCATTATTGCAAAAATTGCTTCCTTGCATTATTTGCACTGGTGCTCTAGGTTGTTTGCTGCATGAGATCTCCAATACTAACATTAATGATGCTGTCTTTGAGATGTTCAGTAAATAGGGCATATTAAGAACATTACTGACCTTTTTAACAACCTAACACAGGGCTTATGAAACAGGCAAATATTATCAAAATGGTTGTTGTAACTCCTTAAAGATGTATATTAATGCAATTGCATGGGCATAATAGCTGTGTTTGCTACGACCATCTGCCACAGTGGGTCGACACACGTCTGTGATGTATAGGAGGGGATGTGTTTTTTATGGATTTACTTCAATAAATTTTGGGATTTCTTTTATAATGTGAACCCTATTTCTTCCTTCTAGGGATTACTTGGATGTGAGCACACCATGTATCCCTGCTGTGGTTTGGACTACTGACTCAAGTGAGTATGCTGGACTTTTTCTACTTCATTACCTGACTGTCATCATCATCATTCATCATCTGTTTGCTTTATTACCTGACATCTCTTTATTAGTTTGTACCATCGTCTAGTTACCATAATAATTTGGTTCCAGTCAAGTAATATTTCTTATTTTTTAGCGTTGATATTTACTTAATATTAAATTAATTTGTCCTTACTGTAAGTCCAGGGGGTATCTGAAGGCACCATTAATACCTGAGAAAGGTGTAGCATTCAAAGCGCAATTCGATCCGAAATTTATGAAAACTTCGATTGGCTGCAAAGCTGAATTTCCTTGTACTTCGTGGTAACGAATAAAATTTACTAAAATAGTGGCTGAAAAAAATAAATAAATTATACTTACCTCATCCACTTGATTGCAGAAAGAGCGTCCGCTCTTCGTCTTGATTGAAGAAAACCCTCCAAAGGACCATCACCAGTGATGAGGTCAACGCGCGCGGCCAGCGTGATCATGTGATGACGTCTTCACGTTCACCGCAGGTCCTTTGGCAGGTTTTCTTCAAGATGGGAAATTGAATTTCTTTACAAAGTTTGGCGAAGATGCCAAATCAAATTTTTCAAAACTTCGCTCATCACTAGTGATTGCTATAAGTGACGACCAGTTCTGCCTGGTGAACAACTAGAGAGCATTGTTAAAGTAATATGTTACCGTGAAGACACATAGCTCTGTATAGGAGCTGTAGACACAAAACAGGAAAGTAGTTTTAATCAGGATTATTTGCAAAGTGCTTTATGTTTCTATTTTTTTATTTATACTGATAGACTCCTAGAATTTAAAAAATATATGACCAGAATCTGTTTAAGTAATCCCTTTCATTCTAAAATAATAATATTTGTATAACAATGCACAGTATATATAATGAGCATTAACATATTATCAATGGAAAACATACGTGTAAATACTTAAAGGGACACTTAAGTCAGCAGGGCTCTAGTCTTTATATGAACAAAAAGCAGATGATGAATGCTGCGCCTTAAATGATAATCTTACTAAGAGAAGATTAATTTCAAAATATTAAAAGTTTGGCTTTGTTTCTCTTTGGAATTAACCTGTATGACCCAAGCAGCTGCTTAACATGGTAAACCGAGTTTTTATGACTTTATTTAGGTCTAATCTACACGTTTTGCAGCCAAGCTCTTGATTGAACACAATTTGTTTTGGATTTAATGGTCATCTTTTGTGCCCCACTTCTAGCTGTGGAATTCAGACTCTTGTAAGAGTGCCACCTCAAAGCCCAGAGCACAAGATGCATGACGGACAAGAGGGTCACCTTACCCTGTCTTGAATCTACTCTAAACAAGCTAAATCTAATACTATATAAATATTAAAGTACACAGTAGACTAAAAGTATTCTATAAACATTTACAGTGAATGGAGGAATTAGTGAAGGCTTAGGCCCAGCCTGAATTCCCATGAAATTTGTAAATATTTCTTTCATTTGTTCTCCATTTACAATTAGTTGCGGTCAAGCTGATCAAAGCCGACAGAGGCCTGTTGCATGTGAACCAGCATCCCTCACAATGACATCCACAAAGCAGAATGAAATATGAAATATCAGGTTTCCACGGATGTATGAACTTGTAAAAAATCTGAAAGAATAGGAGGTTTTTCACACTGAGTAATGTGAAACATTTGGTGCGGATTGTAGGCCTCAGAAGAGGAAAACTGAAAGCCAAAATCCAAGAGACAGTAAAACAGAAGCAGGCAGAATGTTAAAACAACAGCTATCCTCTGAATTCTATTGATTTAGATGTCATTGTCGAACGCATGATCTAACCATGTTCACCACACGATGTTAACTTAGTCTATATTACTCTCTGACTAAAGGCATTTCCCACTATCTATTATTATTTCTTTCTCAGAAAAGAAAAAGATATTTTACTTTCAAATGATTGAGGAGTGGCTGAGTGCTGGTAACTGATCCCAGAATGGCAGGTGGGGTGTACAACGCAGGACTTAAGAAAGTCTACATGGAATGACACTGCAGCCAACTGAAATAAATAACTCAATTATCCAAGTGGATAGGTTTCCACAAAGCCACGGAATAGCTCCATTGAGTGTGTTCTCTCCTTTCTACCACATCTCTTTTGCAGACTTGTCTTGCTCTAAATAGAAAAGCAAAAAGCACCATTATAGAACAATCTCCCTATATAGAACAGTTTACCTTTAATTGCTTCCTATACTTTTACCATCTGTCTTTCCATAGGCAGCCATAGCAAGGCACAAATTCACCCACATTAATAATACACATTTAAGTCCAGTCAGCACTTTCTCTAAAATTTTTGGACATTTTTATGTCTCAAACATTTAATGCACACCTTATTGTACTAATTCGCTGTTGATTTCCAGTCTAGAGAGCTCCTTAGGAACATTATATGTATTATACAACTTACTGTTAGCCCAGAGCAAATAAATGTTTTCACGTTGTTAGTTATTTCATGATGAAAAAAACATGAATTCGTTATGAATAGTAGATGGTTTTTACCATTCAATGTCTGTAACATAAGTAAGACTCTAAAGCCACTCCAAAACTATAATTGGTGTTAAGTGCCTTTCACATTTAGGAGAAAAACCAAGTGGTTAGAAGGTTAAGCTAGTTATGTTGGGGAAGTAGACTGCTTCAATAATGGAAATTGTGGAAACCAAGTGGCCAAAAAGATGGAAAATTGATATAAAACTTATCAGGAATCTTTCCCATCATTGGAAACAACAATTTATATTAACATCTATCACTAAATTCTCTAAACAGGGCGAGTGTTGGTATCCACATGGCCAGTGCTGGAGTTAGTTTTCTTGGGTACAACAAAAAAAAGTATTTTATGTTGCCCACTTTTAATTGCATTGTGAATCATGAAAACATCATTGCGCTGCCTGCGCCACAAGACAGGCAACTTATGCCTGCAGGATAGGCTGAATGGAGTGCTAGTGAGGTAAGTGTTTAGTAATTGTTTTTATTTCCCAGCCAGCACTACTGTGAGAGTTATAACAATGCAGAGGGCACTGCTGGGAGACATTTTAATAATGCCAGGGGCACTACTGTGGACATTATAATAATGCAGGGGGAACTGCTGTGGGACATAATAAATAATACAGGGGGTACTACTGAGGGCATTATAATAATGCAAGGGGCACTACTGGGGACATTATAATAATGCAAGAGGCACTACTGGGGCATTATAATAATGCACAGGTCACTGCTGTGGGGCATAATAAATAATACAAGGGGTACTACTGTGGGCATTATAATAATGCTGGCGGCACTACTAGGGACATCAAAATAATGCAGTGGGCACTACTGGGGGCAATATAATAATGACACCTATAAACATAAGGTTAGAGTAGATACGTGGAGAAACAACCACTGTACCCCAAATAAGTAACCACGCATCAAAAATTTATGAAAAATATATACACTCTTTATTTATTTCACGACATATAATATAGAATAATGTCATTGCGATTAAAAGCAGATCCTAGCAGCAGCATATGGCAGGTCATCAATGTTGTTCCACACACCCAACCAAAGGTACAAAGGTACAAAGAATGGAACTAAAGTCCATCAAACCATGTCCCATGTGATCACAGAACTGGCAAAAAGTGCAAAGTGCAAGGTAGGAAAAACAACAGGTAGAAATATGCAATACCGACCGCAGGCTGGTATGACCTCCAATGAATCCCCTCAAATGTGCCCTGCTGGAGCCTAGAAAAAATATTAAATATTTGGAAGTACAGGTCCCAAATATTAGCATTCACCGGATAGAAAACATCAAGTGATTATGTGGCTGGAGGTATATTAGACAGTCATTGGCTATCAATTTTACTGCAGGCCAGTGGAGTACAGGCCCCAAACATTAGGCATTCACCGGATAGAAAACATCAAGTGATTATGTGGCTGGAGGTATATTAGACGGTCATTGGATATCAATTTTACTGCAGGTCAATACAAATATATGTCAAATACATATGTTTAAAAGAACTAAAAATATAAAATTAAATTAAAAACATGGCTAAGGAATTCCCTCCCATAAAAAAAAAACAAATAATAATAGTTGAAATTTGATAACACCTGGTCATCACAGGTGTTGAATTCCTCAGTGGCCCCAAACAGTAGGCATTCGAACGGACAGACAGAAAAGGCCTTTTATGCCACTGTATTTACATAAGACAGGGACCATTATTTGTTCTGGGTGGTGGTGGATATGTGTAGACTGGCATGAGGAAATTCAATTAAATGTGGTCGTCACAGGTGTTGAATTCCTCCGAGATCCATGCCTCATTCATTTTTAGAAATGTGAGGTAGTCCACACTGTCGGGAGCTAAACTAGTGCACTTAATGGTCACGATCAAACCCCGGTTGCGCTGAACGTCCCTTCGGACAAGGGGCAAGCCAAGAGTTCCATGGCAAATTGTGTCAGCTCTGGCCACAGGTCAAGCCTGCACACCGAGTAGTCAAGGGGTTCCTTGCTTCTCAGAGCGTCCACATCGGCCGTTAACCCGATGTAGTCAGACGCCTGTCGGTCTAGGCGTTCCCTGAGGCTGGATCCGGAGGGCAGCTGTTGATGGGTTGGCTGCAAGAATGATCTCATATGCGAAGTGACCAACACATCTTCAAACCGCCCTGTTCTTGCATGCGCTGTAGGATTGGTACCTGCAACTGTTTCTCTATGGGTGGAAATTCCTCTGTCAGCATCCACAAAAGCAGAATGCAGCATCTCACAAAGCAAGACCTGGAAATGCTGCATTTTTACAGCCCTCTGTGATACTGGTAACATGTCTGCCATATTGTGTGGGGGTCTAAGTACGTTGCCACCCAGTACTGGTCCTTTCCCTTTATGCTTTTTATACGGAGGTCCCTCTTCAAACACTGGAGCATGAAGGACCCCATTTGCACTAAATTGGAAGCATTGGAGCAGCCTGGCTCCTGCTCATCACTTAGGAGAATGTCGTCCTCGGTCTCCTCCCCCCATCCACGGACAACAAGAGGTATCTCAGAAAAGCTTAAAGCCTGCTCTTCTTGCTCCTCCTCCTCCCCCCAGGCACCATCCTCCTTTGACTCCTCTTCAAACTCCTGAACCTGTCCTGCCGCAGAGTTCGTACAGGTAGTCATTAACGGCACCTTTCTGCTGGAGCAGCCTATCAAGCATATACAAGGTGGAGTTCCATCATGTCGGGCAGTCACAAATCAGAAGTCTGACGGGCAAGTGGTGTCGCCACTGAATGTCAGCAAGGCGAGCCATGGCCGTGTAAGATCTTCTAAAATGGCCAGAGATTTTCCTGGCCTGCCGCAAGATGTCCTGGACACGGCACATGTGTCATTTTGCTCTGTTTCAGCGCGCTCAGCAGATTGGCACAGTTGTCGCACACCACTCTACCAACTGTCAAATTGAGCGGGTTTAGCCACTGATTGGCCTGTGATCGCAGAGCTGAAAGGAGTGCAGGACCAGTGTGGCTCTTGGCTACCAGGCACAACAGCCACAGGACAGCATGGCAACGTCTCACCTGGCACTTCAAATAGGTTCTGGAGAGCTGGGGGGTGCAACAGAAGAGGCTGTAGCAGTGGAAAAGGAGGAGTCAGTCGAGGAGGAGACGGAGGATGGTGTAGGAGGAGGAGAAGAAGAGGCAGGCCTGCATGCAATCCATGGCAGTAACACCAAATCCACACATGTGCCACCAGTTGAATGCTTGACAGCCGCCAGAAGGTTCACCCAGTGGGCAGTAAAAGTTATGTAGCTTCCTTGCCCATGTTTGCTAGACCACGTGTTTGTGGTCAGATGTATCTTGGCACCGACACTGTGTGCCAGAGATACATTCACTGAACATGGCCATATAGCTCTGGGATGCCCTTCTGGGAGAAATATTTCCTTCCGAGGACCTTCCATTGCGGTGTGCCAATGGCCATACATTTCCGAAAGGCCTCCGAGTCCACCAGTTTATATGGCAGTAGTTGGCGGACTAGCAGTTCCAACAAGCCAGCGGTCAGCCGTTGGGCAAGAGGGTTATCCGGCATCATCAACTTTTAACGTTCAAACAATTAGGCCACGGAAGCCTGCTGGAAGCGCCGGGAGTGTGGCTTTGTGGGTTCTGACGGTGTTGCTCCCACTGCCGCTCGGTGATGGGAGGCCAGGTGCCTTCTGAAGGCGGTCATCCCTAGGTGAGTGTTGGTCTTACCGCAACGTATGCATTGACAGCACAGGCTGCAGATAGCAACACTATTGTCATAAGCTGACACGTAAAAAAAAAAAAGCCCACACTGTGGAGCCATGTGCCGGCGTCCTTGAAGCGCCAGAAGTGACCATGCATGTTGGATGGCTCACTCCAGATACATTTGCAGTCTGCTTTTTGCCTCCTGTGCACTGTGAGTTCTGCCTGCTTCTCCTTCTTCTCCTCCCTATCTGCTGCTCCGTCTCTCCCTCTGAAGTCCCCTGCTCTTCCTCTCTTGTGTGGACCAACGTGACATCCATTGACACGTCATCATCGCCACCTTCACCACCACTGACATTAGAGATATCGGAGTAGGCAGCAACAGTGGGGACCACTCTCCTTAGGCTGATCTGGGTACTGTCGTCAGACCACTGGGTGGTGGCCGTTGCTACCTCCTCCTTCTTATCCGATGCCAAGAATGGCTGCGCATCGGTAAGGTCTGGGAATGGATGGGAAAATAATTCCTCTGACTTGAGTGGAGGGGCTATGTTGGTAGTGGTGGTGGTGTCTTTGGGGGTGCACACAGCAGATAGTGAGGAGGGTGCTGATACAGAGCATAAAGACGGTGCAGAAGCGGAAGGTTGAGTGAGCAACTCAACCAACTCTGGTGTGTCCTTTAACGTAATTGCACGAACCTTCTCCAACTTCCCACTTAGGCTATGGCTTGGTGCACCTGCCCGCCCCCTACCACCCCTGCAGAATGGCCTGCCTCTTCCTTTGCCTCTCATTTTCAAAATGACCCTGTGACAAAGTGCCTATAGAAGCAGTATTTGTGGAAGCAGGTATATCGCAGGCCTCAATCAATATTTTGTGGAAGCAGGTATATCAATCCCTTGTATAAGTATTTTGTGGAAACAGGTATAAAGAACCCAATAATTAGTATTTACTAGAAGCTGGTATATCAAATCCCTTAACCAATGTTTGGTGCAAGCCAGTGTATCACAGGCCTCAATCAATATTTGGTGGAAGCCAGTATATCAGTACCCTGTATCAGTATTTTGTGGAAACAGGTATATAGAACCCAATAATGAGTATTTGCTGGAAGCTGATATATCAAACCCCTTAATCAATTTGGTAGAAGCTGGTGTATCACACCCCTCAATCAATATTTTGTGGAAGCAGATGTATCACACCCCACAATCAGTATTTTGTGGAAGCAGGTATATCGCACCCCTTAATCAGTTTTTTGGGGGGCAACAGGTATATCGCACCAGTAGCGATTAGTTATTTGAATAACGTTTGTCCCTCTATATAGCTGCGGTATCTCAGCACACAACTGATGCACAATACAAATGCACTCTAAAATACTTTCTATGTTAAAAGGTATAATATAGGTATATCACACCCCTCTATCAGTTTTTGTGGGGCGGTGGGGGGGCAACATGTATATCACACCTGTTGCAATTACTTATTCCAATAGCGTTTGTTCATCTATCTAGTTGCGGTATCTCTGCAGAACCGCACACAACTACTGCACAATACAAATGCACTATAATATACTTTGTATGTTAGAAGGTATATTATAGGTATATCACACCCCTCAATCAGATTTATTTTGGGGGGCAAACAGGTATATAACACCAGTTGCAATTAGTTATTCCAATAGCGTTTGTCCCTCTACTTAGCTGCAGTATCGCAGCAGAACCGCACACAACTGCTACACAATACAAATGCACTATAATATACTTTCTATGTTAGAAAGTATATTATAGGTATATCACTCCCCTCTGTATGTCACACCTATCGATAGCACACCTATACCAGTCCTTAAAAGGACTTTTGTGGCCCTATTAAATAGCGTTTTGGTGTCACTAACAGTTTGTCCCTGCTCCACAAAGCAACCTCTCCCTACACTGGCAAAAAACTGAATGTAAAATGGCAGCCAGATCGGGTTTATTTGTAGGGTAGGAGGTGTGTCCATGTGCTGAAACGTCACAATTGGCTGTCCTGTCCCACCTGATGGATGTGTCATGGGTCAAAGTTTGGCGCGATGCAAAAAAATATGGCGTGTGCAAATATCGCTATATGTTCACATGTTCGGCGAATCGTGAACGAGCAAAGTTCGCTGCGAAACGACCGCCGGGCAAACCGCAAGGCCATCTCCAATAATAATACAGGCTAGAGTAAAGTATACAGACCACATAATACAGACAACTATTGGGGGCATTCTAATAAAACAGGGATCAATGCTAAGGGACATAAAACAGGTGAAATAATGACCTGTGCCCCTTCAGTTTCAATACATTAATACAATGTCACATAACATTTTAAAAATGTATTTCAGATGCCACCAATCACAGAAGCCATATACAAAAATGTCATACTGTACATACAGATCAGAACTATTGTTTCAATGACTCCCAAAGTTTTCAGAGGAGCAAGAGCCTATGTCTGACTTCTCCCCACATTTGTGAACTTGTATGGCAAAACAAAGAGTTACAGTTCCCCCATTCTCCTGATAGATATGGTATCAGAGATGAGACCCTCACCTACCATAGTTATATAATATGCTGTTGGTAATTTTTTAATTCTGAGATGCTTTGCAAAGAAATGTGCCAAATGGGTTTTCAGGGGTCCCATATGCAGAATTCCATATTGAAGCAAGGAAATCTTGAGTAAGGATCTCTGTAATGTTCCGTATTAATACTGAAAAACTACTACAAATATTCTTGGAAAGGGAACCCCATTGTAATCAGTGATTCTGTTTGCCTCTAACTTTAACCAGACCGGAGATTGCAAGTATTAAATCATTATTAAACCTCCCTAGTGGCTGTTACGTAATGTTAAAAACTCATGTATGCATTCCACAAGTTGTATCACTCTATGTCTCTTTCTGTTCATGTCTAATTAATCAAATGAAATATTTCCCTCTAAGCTTTTATTTGTTTTACAGTAAAATAAACAGGTTTTTTTTCAGTTTGGTAGTTTAGAATTGTCCAGTATCTAGGAATCAAAGACACAGGGAAAGATAAAAATGCAGTAATCCAATCGGAGTCAGTGGGTAATATCCTCCTCTCACTTTTCTGCTTTTTATTATTTCAATAATAATTTTATTGGCTTATGAGGGACTTATAAGTGTTTTATGTTTGTTTTGTTCTGCCAGTAAAAAGCCAGAAATACGTTTATAAATTATTGCTGTTCATTTGTTGGAAGAAACACATGGAAAAGTATATCAGGTTATGTGAGCCGTGGGATTAAAATGAGGAGGTATTGAGGTTTTTTTTCCTCTTCCCTTTTATTGGATGAAACATCACATCTGCTTCAAGGTAAAAGATCACTATTAAAGTGGCAGCTATAATAATGCCAAAACAATGCCAACAGTTATGCCACTAGTCGAAAAAAAACATTCAAAAGTCATGAAGGTATTAGTTAAACATTCAAGTTCGGTCAAAGATTTATTGTTTTCAGACCAATTACCTCAACAATTTACATGTACAATAAGTTACTCCTTTGATGTAATGTTTATGGCTTTGTGAGCCAGGAAACTTTTGGCAGAGCTAAAGGAAGACTCATTGCATTCTGTTTTTGAATAAAATATGTACATCTGTGTCGTGCTTCCTGAAATACATATAGACAGCATCCATATTCACTTTTTATATCTTCGGAATATTAATCATCGTTTTATGAACTGGTCGAGTGGTATATTCCATTGTTGTGCTGCTGAGTTTCTACATATAGAAACTCATATATTTATATATTTACTAATATGTCATGTTATATGTTTAATAAGATTGCCAAACATTGAGACATTATTGGTGTTTAATTCATTACCTAATGGACGCTAAAGGGGTTGTCTCACAAAAAATATTCAACATTTTCCAAACCAGCACCTGGATCTAAATACTTTTGTAATAGCATGTAATAAAAAAAATTCCATAGCCACTAAAATCTATCTGTATAGCGCCACCTGCTGTTTGCTATTTTTCTAATTTCTCTGTCCTGCTCACTGAGACGGAAGCACATGCTCAGTTTCATCCTTCAACTGCCACAAGCTGAAGTAGAAAGCACACGCTCCATGAGAAAGTGAACGTCTCCTAAGCTGCCAGCTTGAAATAAATCTAGCAGAGCAACTGAAGTAAATGAACAAGGAGAATCTCTGGATCTGTTTAAGGTACAGGTCTGGTTCTAGCTTTGTTAGAAAGAGATTGTCATGTACTACATGATATCTGATTTTTACTTTATACAATCATGGGATTACCCCTTTAAAATTGATTGAGTCTAGGATTTGGTATTGGGGAATGGTCATTGTTGCTAATGCTTAAATTGACCCTTCCATCCCTTTTTATCACACATATGTGAGTATGCTATGCAGTTTTTAATGGGTGAATGGTTTTCTTTGATATCATTTTTAACTCACTTCATGTATTCTTCATAGCTCCTTGTTTGGACTTTCAGCATGACCCAGCACTTGACTTTCCCAGTCACACCCTTTACAGTGGTCAGACAGAGCCTTCCTGTAGTGACTCAGTTACAGCATTAGGGCTCATGCACACGACCATTGTTGTTTTGCGGTCCGGTTTTCATGGATCTGTTGTTCTGTATCTTAGTTTTTTTCCCTCTGATTTAAGTCCTCTTATGTTCCGTTATTCAACAAAACATATCCGTATGTTTTTCGTATGCGATCCGTTTTTTGCGGATTGGAAACGGAAACAGTAACCTATTAATCACCAAACACATGAGCAATATGGGCTGGGCATAGCATTTCTACAGTATAGCTCCGCAAAATACAGATGAAATACGGATGACATACGGATGTGTTCCATGTGCATTCCGTATTTTTTGCAGACCCATTGACTTGAATGGGGCCTCGGACTGTGATTTGCGGACAATAATATGACATGCTCTACTTTTTTCCGGAACCGAAATATGGAAACGGAATGTACATGGTGTACCTTCCATTGTTTTTGCGGACCCATTGAAGTGAATGGTTCCGCATACGGTCCGCAAAGAAAACAGAAGCAGAAAGAAAATACGTTCGTGTGCATGAGCCCTTAAACTGATTATCAGATAATACTCTTCTGTGGGCTTCTTTATCTAGACCTTTTTAAGAGGACAACAGAACTGACTTACTTTCATCCAAAATTCTACTCCTACTATTATATTAACTAATAACATATTTCCTTTCCAGCCTCAGTAAACTGACCATAGATTATCTATCTATGTAGGAATTTTATCTCTCTGCGCTGAATGCTAAAGAAAAATAATATTTTCTAGTTAATTTTCAGTGGTATAGTACTGCTGAAAAAAACAACTGTAAAACATTCTTTAAAAAAATGGTTTCTATGAATATTGGGTTATACAAAAATAATCCTTTCTGATGGATTCCTTTATAGAAGCTGTGTCATCAGGATTAACCCTATCAAATCATACTGCCTGGTGGGGCTCATCATGCTGATTAATCTATACCTTTCTTTTGTCTGTATGTTAAATGGCTGCAGAGATATCCGCATTTTATTCATATGCAAATGAGAAGTTCGAGCACCAGGAGGCAGGGCTGAATCCTTTGAGCACTGCTTTGTAACATCTCCTGTGCTCTACACATTCCACCCTCTCCTTGATTCTCCATATGAATAAAGCAGTAATATGTATATTAGCTTTCTGAGAAGATCTCAGTGTGGTGAAGCTATAGTACAGAGTGAATATGATATATACATGCTCACAGCTCTGCCCTCAGCATCCTGATGTCTAGCCCTGTCAAATCAAGGGGAGGGGGGAGTGTGTAGAGCACAGGAGGGTGTTACAAAGCAGTGCTCAAAGGATTCAGCCCTGCCTCCTGTTGCTCGAACTTATCATTAGCATATGAATAAGGAAAGCAGATATCTCTGTAGCTATTTAGCATACAGACAAAAGAAAGGTATAGTTTTAATCAGCATGATGAGCCCCAACAGGTAGTCTACCAGGTTTAATAGGGTTGATCATTCTGACAGAGCCTGTTAAAATAAAGAATATAAATACAAGAAAATTGGAGCTATTATGGTATCCAGCAGCTGAGGCAGAGACAGTCTTCAAGTGACATGAGCAGTTAGTGATATCTGTATCTTGATAAGGCAAAGAATCTGGGGAGAGAGATAAAGGGGGACATTTATCTGAGGATGCACCTAATTTTTGACAAGCAGGTAGTTTATGACTTTTTAATGTAATTTTTCTGGTGAAAATTAAATGATAAGTCGCCCTCACAATGTTCAGGACAAAAATATGGAGATTGTAGGTAAACTCAGTGTTAAGTTTTCGTACTCAGTTTCTATCCTTTCTATTGTAAACTTACTACGCTATGTTTTGAAGAAGAAAAAAAATCCTACAGGCAAAGCACACATTTATTATATCAAATACATATATATCAAACACCAGGCAGATATAATATATTATAAACCAGTCATAATTTCTAACATTTGTAAAATATATAATTGAATCTCCATAAATAACTATGATGACTAATCAGTTCATTCATAGTAAACTATTGCAACTGTTGTCAATGCAGTTTTCTTAGGGTCACATTTCATATTTCGTATAAAATTAATTAGACTGCACATGTGAGAAATTTTCCCTGGAATCACATAAACTTTTACATTTCAACAAATTCTTCATAATCTCCACATGACTACTTGTACTGTACTTTGCTTTCAATTATAAGAAAGTTTAATGGACAACTGACAAAAATGTTTTGCCTATTCCATTCCATTACATTTTTTAGGGTTTATGACTGTGTGACTATTTGAGTCCTTTTTTGTAGGATGAGTTACAGATTTGTAAGCATCATTGCATGGTACATGTAAGTTAGCATTTAAAATATATAAACTTTTTAAATAACTGGATGTAAGAAAAAAACAATTTTGTCACTGTATTACATTAAATGATTCGCTAACTCAATTGCACAGGTTTTATAAATACAATGAAACCACATATGTGTATGTTTATTCATTTTGTTATTACATTTTCCAGTACATGGATGCAAATGGGTGAAAGAAAACATCTGGTCTTCTGCGGATTTTAAATAAGAATAGTTGCACTCACAGGGTACACGGTTTGGGTCAGATTTGGTAATATCATACAATGTCTCATTCTCTTTACCAGGAAACTTGCGAAAAAAAGGGTCAGAGTGGTCCACCAAAATTTAAGAGGATCCTCCTGTGTACAGTGCCTATGACACAGGAATGTCCATTAGAAAACAACCCCATTTAGAGCTGAAATTGGAGGATATCGCTTACTACTAGTGTCTTATAGGTTGATTCACTTATAACTTAGATTTCATTGATGATTTGTCCTGTATTGGCAATGAAAGGCTTACAGGTGAAACTCGAAAAAATTAGAATATTGTGCAAAGTTCATTTATTTCAGTAATGCAACTTAAAAGGTGAAAACTAACATATGAGATACTCATTACAGGCAAAGCGAGATATTTCAGGCCTTTATTTGGTATAATTTGGATGATTATGGCTTACAGCTTATGAAACCCCAAAGTCACAATTTAGAGGTACCCTTTGCTCAGGGGGTATGGGTTAATTACCTGACTAGACTGTGACACTTTGAGCCTAGAATATTGAACCTTTTCACAAAATTCTAATTTTAACCTACATTAATGCAATTCTTTTTAATTTGCATTACTGAAATACATGGACTTTTACACGATATTCTAATTTTTTAAGTTTCACCTGTATAATTAAAAGTACATATGCACATGTTCTGTACAGGTGCATGGTGTTACAAGAAAAAAGCTTAGACTTTTTTCTACACATATAATCTCACTTATTGCAAATAACCTAGGTATATACTAAATGTGTAGATTTATCAAATTCAAGTGAGGTACAGCTTTTAATGATAGGTCTGGTTAACCTGATATAACTATGCATCTTGGGAAACAAATGCATCTTTATTATTTTGTATAGCTAGTTACCAGGGAACTAACTACTGAAAAAGCCAGTTTGTTATTGATCTGCAGAATATTTTATCTGCATGTATCATAATCCTTTTATAAACCACAAGTAAGCCCCTTTGCCAGTAATGTGAGTTTATGTAACACCTCTCGTAACAACCTCAAAAGTCTTTAAAAAAAAAAGTCTTGGATTATATTTCCATTTATTGTGCCGACCAAAGAATTGGATATGCGCAATTGCAGTAATATAAAGTTACACGTCTGAGCCTACAAACCTAAGCAGCGAACTTAGTTGTATGCATTGAATAAACTGAAGCCTCTCAATATGCAACTAGTTTTATGAGCCTAGTAAGGAATGTTTGATATGTAAATGCTTTGCAATTGCCAGAAGAGGTCTCTAGTGAAATGGTTAACATGAGCCAAATGTATTACTGTATTTCACTATTGTGTATCTTATCTGCTTTGATCCCATTGTTGTGTAATCGCATTGGGACACATACTTTCTAACTTGACAAAAACAAGATGTATTTCTATTTGTAAAATTTTCCTATAAAAAAAGTTCCACTAAAATGTTAAATAATTTATAGATGTCATAAAGCAGAGGACAAGCAGTCAAGTATGAGAAAGGCTGGACATGCTGAAGTCTTATTGAAAACACTTTGAATCAGATGGCTAAATGATAACCAGTTGTGATAGCTACCCGCATATTTTAAAATATATGTGCATGTATCCAAAAATGATCTTGTTATTTGATTTATTCTCAAGTCCCCTGAAGTGTTTAATAAATACAATATGGTAAAACTGAAATCATGCTTATTGCTGCTATTATTTTGGTTATTCTCCAAGATGAAATCATGCATTTCAGGTTATAAATATACATTTTTATTGTTGATTTTTATACTCAAATTTGAAATATTGCTTCTCTGCTTTCATATTTTCAAGACCTTATTACAGTGCAATAAATCTCCAGCGCACTAAAGGAACGGTAATTGATATCAGGTGATTTTAAAACAAAGAGAAAACAACTTGTACATGTCCTTTGTTACAATCAATGGGCTCTAAAATGCAGGCACAATTCATCTGCACTATCCGCTTGGAAGATTAATAGATAAATAAAGTGGACATCCAGAAGATGAATCACAATGATGTGCATGCCATTTCTTTAAGTACGAGATATGATCTGAGGAGCACAATAGTTTTTTGCAAACTGCTAAGTGTCTGGTTATTGTATTTTACTGTGAGAAGAAACATAGAGAGAATTATCTACACATGTACCCTTTATATTATACCTTGTGGTGCACAGATGTGCAATAGACTCACTGGAATACATTGTATCACATTCATGCTGGTTGATCTTTCTGAAACCTTGAGCACTGCCAGTCCTAGCGGGCCATTCACATACCATTTTTAGATTCGCTTTCCATGTCCTTTCTTGTATGCTAATAAGTATCTCCCAGGGAAAGAGAACCATCTCGCTAGTACCACCTTTTGTAAGTGGCTACCTATGAGTCAAACTCTTGGGACTTGACAAGGGAACATTAACAGATTTATTTAACCAATCACTGGTAACAGGAGTCGTCCCAAAAGATTGAAAATTAGCAAATGTGCCCATTCACAAGAAAGGTAGTAGGGAGGAATCGGGCAACTATAGGCCAGTAAGCCTGACACCAATAGTGGGGAAATTAAGGGAAACCATACTAAAAGAGAGGATTGTGGAACATCTAAAATCCTATGGATTGAAAGATGAAAAACAGCATGGGTTTACATCAGGGAGAGCATGTCAAACTAAACTTATTGATTTTTTTGATTGGGTGACTAAAATAATAGATGGCGGAGGCGCAGTAGACATTGCTTATCTAGACTTCAGTAAGGCTTTTGATACATCCCACACTTATCAATAAATTGCAGTCTTTGGGCTTGGACACCCATATTGTTGAATGGATTAGGCAGTGGCTGACGGACAGACAACAGAGGGTTGTAGTAAATGGGATCTGTTTTTGAACCTATATTGTTTAATATATTTATCAGCGAACTTGCAGAAGGCCTTGATGGTAAGGTATATCTTTTTGCTGATGACACAAAGATTTGTAACAGGGTTGCTGTCCCTGGAGGGATACACCAAATGGAAAAGGATTTAGGAAGACTAGAGGAATGGTCAAAAATCTGGAAACTAAAATGTAATTTTGATAAGTGCAAGATAATGCACCTGGGGTGTAAAAACCCAAGAGCAGAATATAAAATCAGTGATACAGTCCTAGCATCGGTATCTGAGGAAAGGGATTTAGGGATCATTATTTCAGAAGACTTAAAGGTAGGAAGACTGTCACGGCTGAGGATGGGGAAAACCCTAAGCCGTGCGGTGCCAGAAGATGTTAGGCTGCTCGGCCATGACAACAGGATTAGGGAGCAGGTCACCTCCTAAAGCGTCCCTAACCTGACCCTAACTCCTAGCTGCATGGGCCGACCTTGAAGGTAGGAGGGCCCATACTCAGGAACCTCGGATCCCTAACTCAACCTCCAACCGGTCCCTGAACTAGGAGTCAAGGTAAGACGGCCTGTTCCTTCTGGACACTGAGGAACAGGGGTCTCACTGGCCAAGCTACAAGGAATGGGGAAACACATACAACATACAGATATGACAGGTGGACAACTAGTTCCACATGTACCTGTCACAGGCACGCTGACTGGAACCCATGCATGCACTACTAATGTCCACAGAACAACTAGAGGACACAGCACACATAACACACAGGTTTCCAGGACATCCGTAGTTGCAAATAAACAAAGACAAATAAAAACATCAACTGAACATCAAGACATAAACGTCACAGATAAACCTATGACCACAAGGGTGGCCCCCACTGGCAGGTGATATACACAGGAGGCTGCTCCAGCTAAGCATGGCTGAAGCAACCCACTGACACATGCCAAACACTGAGGCTTTATAGGCCTAAGAGGCCACACCCACACAGACACACCCAGTGTCTCACACACACAGAAAGGGAGTTAACCCTTCCAACACCAGGGAAGGTAGTGAAGCCACACAAAGGGAAAAGCACACAAACACACTCACCTGTTACCGCCAGCAACGGCATGCGTGGCAACCGTGTCCTGAAGAACAGCCAGCAGGCCGAGACATTGCCACCACATACACACAACACCAGACGTTGCCGCGGACAACCGCAAGTGAAGGGAGGTGTCAAAGTGCATACAAACATGACATCGTGCACAATAAACAGACAAAGGAAGTGCACACAAACACACGTTGCCAAGGGCAACCACATGCATGCCTGTTGTCCGCGGCAACCGCACCTGAGGCAAACCACTAAGTGCCCCCAGCTGCGGTTGACACAACACCAAACTGCGGGCAACTGCATGCGGCTCCCAAGGAGTAACGACCATCACCAAGGGTCGTGACACAGACAATGTCATAGAGCAGCAGGAAATGCTAGCAGAATGCTTGGATGTATAGGGGGAGGCATTACTAGTAGAAAGAGGGAGGTGCTCATGCCACTCTACAGAGCACTAGTGAGACCTCATTTGGAGTATTGTGCGCAGTACTGGAGACCATATCTCCAGAAGGATATTGATACTTTGGAGAGAGTTCAGAGAAGAGATACTAAACTGGTACATGGATTGCAGGATAAAACTTACCAGGAAAGATTAAAGGACCTTAACATGTATAGCTTGGAAGAAAGACGAGACAGGGGGATATGATAGAAACTTTTAAATACATAAAGGGAATCAACATGGTAAAAGAGGAGAGAATATTTAAAAGAAGAAAAACTGCTACAAGAGGACATAGTTTTAAATTAGAGGGGCAAAGGTTTAAAAGTAATATCAGGAAGTATTAATTTACTGAGAGAGTAGTGGATTCATGGAATAGCCTTCCTGCAGAAGTGATAGCTGCAAATACAGTGAAGAAGTTTAAGCATGCATGGGATAGGCTTAAAGCCATCCTTCATATAAGATAGAGCCAGGGGCTATTCATAGTATTCAGTATATTGAGCAGACTAGATGGGCCAAATGGTTCTTATCTGCTGAGACATTCTATGTTTCTATGTTTCTATATTGGTGTATGACCGTGACGCGGTTGCTTTGCAGATTTGCTTTTGGCAACATGTTGTTCGCAGCTTGCATGTGCACTTCCCCTCCCTGCTGTTTGATGAGCAAGGGGTTAACCTTGCTAGTGGGGATTAAGGTGTTTCCTGGGTGTGGTCGTTGGCTTGATATATACCTGTGGCTTGCTGGCTGGGTGCAGTTGTACTACAGCCTTGCTTTGTGTTGGAGCTTTGCTCCTTGCCTGGGTGTTTCTGCCTAGTCCTTGAGGGCCACCTTATGGAACATAAATTGTCCTCCCTTATGTACCTTCCATGTACCTTTACCCTCACTTGTATGTGTGGTGTGGGTTTATGTTCAGGGTTTGTTGTACGTCTTGTTTGATGTTACATGTCTGGGATGTTGTTGGTGTTTGTCCCTACATGTGTGCAAGATGTTTCCCTGTGTGTGTTGTTCCTCCGGAAGGGGGTTGGTTTCCCAGAGGAGTGAACCATAAGTCTGGGTGCAGTGCTGCCTGGGGATGCCATGCACCTTGCTGTATGGGGCCCAGGCAGTATCAGGTGTGCTGGATACCTGTGTGTGGTGTTGTTTGTATGGTGTCCTATTTGGTGTGCAGGCACCTGTACTTATGCACAGGTTCCAGACGTGGTGTCTGTGTCAGGTAAGTGTGTTTCTGGTGTTCTTACCTGCTGACTCTATTGCTGTATTAGGTCATCCACTTTTCCCTGCAGCTACTCCTGTGGAGACTATGGTTCATCCGTGTCTTGGATGAACCTGGTTGTCTCTTGTCCCTGTCTCCTAACCTCAGGGATATTCAGGGATTTCAGGGTTCTGAGGTTTCCAGTGTATGGGCCCGCCTACCTAAAGGGTTGGCTCATACAGTTACAACAGGGCCAGATTTAGGGATGCTATAGGAGGTGACCAGCTCCCTTTCTTTGTAGCCTGGTCAAGCTGCTACCCCTATCCTTCTAACATTGTATAGTGGGGGGTTTCCCCCACTCCCCACCGTGACACATGACAACTGCTTTAAGTATCACAAAAGGTTTAAAAAGCATGCAACATTATTTATAGAAACTTGTATAGCCAATTATGTTCTATGTATTCAAACAATGTTTGGATTTAGTTTATATTTGTATCCTCTGTTTTTATTTTCAATTTGTGGGTATGGTCAAAATGTATGAAATAAAGACGGGTTTTATGCACAGTCTTCCTGCTGCTGGACTTTACTTTGTTGCAGGGCCATGAACCACATTTGGCGATCCACATGTGGATTAGTAAACTGATCTGATTTATTTAAGTTTTCTTTATTTTTAATGTAAGTATAACCTTAAAAAATACTTACTAAATTTTATCTGATTTCACATTGTCGCCTATGCAAAACACACTTTTATAGTCATCACAAAAGGTCTTTGTCAACCAATGGTAGAGGAAACGATTAGATTTTTGCGCCTTTCAGTCCCGCAGAAAGAAGTTGCTCTGTGTTACGGTATGTGCACTCAACATTCAAATGCTTTCTGAATACTCTGGATTTGCAATTTGTAGGATTTAAAAACCCTGAAAGAAGTAACAATTGACCTATGTCTTATGAGAGTCCCTGCACTTTGCATTAGGAGATGAAAGTCAGTAGTCACTCTTATGGTTGAATTGGGATAGAAAAATCTAAAATTCCCTTCTCATGAACTAAATACACGCTTTGTTACCCTTATGTATTTACATAAAACTATAAATTACATTATAGTATGCAAAAATAATTATACAGATATATGTAAAATTTAAAACAGCTGAACAAGAAGATGATTTAGTATAAAAACTAGATATATTTTATTTTTCTCATTGCAAAGAAGCGGACTTTTGCTTTATTCTCTTGTACATCTGTTACCATCATCAATAATCCTTATGTTCTTGTCAGTGCAGGAGGTATTACATTATGGTAACCTCTGCAATTGCCACTCACTTCATACAATTTTTTCTTAAACTGTTAGCAAATACATATTAGTTCAGTCTAATCTCTGGCAGTCTTACAGTTTTAACCTTTTTTCTACTATTACTAACAAGGACATAATAAGTAGTTGTGTGGCTCTAGCTTGGGATGCGAACCAGATCTACTTTTTTTACCTTCAGGAGCAAGGGGGTCTCTTCTCTGTGCCTGGTGTCTTTTCCCCAATGCACAGTGTCACAATCGCGCACACACGCAACACGACAGGCCACACTATAGTATTCACGGTACCCTTGACCTTGGATGTGACTATTAGGAGGAACTCCACTTTCACCCTCGCTCAATCCATTATGCTATTAAGGCCTGAAGCAACCCCCAAACACATCTGAACATTCACACACAACACTGCCACCATTCATTAGTACAGCCAACAGAACGCCCCAGTTGCAGACACATCAATGACAGGAACACACTGCGTTCTAGCATAAGACAGGAAAACCTCTGTCTCACTGGCTTTCATTGGTAACATAGCAAAGCAGTACTTAGAGAGTGTGGGTATGTTTAAAGCAGCAGGGAACAAATTGTTACATTTTAAATTAAATATTCAAAAAAGTAAAGTGCTAAAAGGTTAAAAGAAAATCTCAAAAAAGGACATACAGACAAGGAGACAGTACAGAAATAGTGAGGGATCTGGTAAGGGATCCACAATGGGAGAATAGCTGAAAGTTGACCAGACCAACAATGTGTAACTCCAGGGTCTGGCCATATGTGATTTACAGTATGCAATTTTTAAAGGGTCCTAGCAAGCCCCCTTCACCCCACTTACTCATGTGACAAGTAGCTGACTAATTACATGTAAAAAATGGAGAGTTGTATGGCATAATTCTAATTTGAGCCAATACTTCTTGTAGGTATCTCTGAGAATGATAACTTGGCCAGCAAGTTTTACTGGATATTGTTACCAACCCAGATATACCAAATACGAATATGAAATATTAATCCTTTAAACCAATATTTAATTTGGTAGGTTTCCTAAAGCTGTAAATCCTGACGCTTGACCCCAATGAAAAGCCCAGGTTCCCTGATCATATGAACATTATTATTATTATCGTTAATATTATTATTAATAATAATAATAATAATAATTGCTAATCATGAATTATGACAAGGCTGCTTTGGAACTGCATTTTCTAATCTATGGATATATACAGTGCTATTCATTAGCATTGGGTGGGTTGGAGACATACCATCTGTGGCATAGGTTAATTCCATTAGCACCTTTGTGGTAACTAGCAAGCAGTACAGTTTGGCTTTTGTCTGCAAACAACTTTATTTGCCCTCCAGTCTATAATATCCTGAATTCATAACACAGGGATAATTTACTCAGTGATGTCACAGTACAGAGATTATTCACTCAGCAAACTTATAGCTCAGGCACCATACAAAGGGTGATGTCATGAAAGTGAAGGATAGTGAAAGCGTACTCTTACAGCATAAAGATAATGAACCCAGTGATCTCACAGTATAGACATTATGCACTAACTGATGTCACAGCATAGACATAATTACATACAAAGTTACGGCACAGAAATTATTCAAGCAGTGATGTCATAGTATAGGGATGAGACAAAAAAGCACAATAATTATGCACATATTGATGTCACAATGAAATGATATGAGTGTATGGTGACAAATACACTAAGGCAGCTGAAGCTAGTCACAGTTCTTTACTGAGGAATCATATAATACCACAAAGAGCATGCCAGGTGCAACCAGAACGCAAATTGCATATGTCTTACACTTACACTTATATTTATATCAATATTTATATATGTAAACAATCTCTCGAAAAAATATAAGGGCAACCACCACAATGGAAAACAATAATTGTACTCCCGTAGGTTCAGGTGTTCTTTAACTTGATGACTTGGACTTACTTTGGATTTCAAACAGGTACTTTTTCTAATATATTGCTGCTTCCCTCTTGCAAGCAAGTTCTCTGTTATGGGTTTGGTACACAGGTACTGGTCAGGCTCTGTAATCTGACTCCAGTTCACAATGGCTAACTGTATTCTCCTTTGCACTTTCCTTGCTATCTGAACTGAGCAGGACATACTTAATGGCTGTTGTTCTCCACTTTGTGCTGGATAATGGGGTCTTGTCTGAGAGTCTGCCATGTTGTCTCAGTTGGACATCTTATATTTCTATCTCAAAGAATTTAGCAAAAAGTTTTTTTCTCTATTAGTATATATACCAGTGTGTTATGTTCTTGGTAGAGAAAGAATTCACCAAGTAATTAATTATAGGTTATGTCTTCTGATACTAGCCATGAGACCATGAAGTCTTAGTGACATATTAGTGCACTTCCCATTTATTCTAGAATGGTATGTTGAAATTTATGATCTTGCTTGATTATTGTATAATTGTAATTTGTTTCATGATAAAAAAAACACTTTGAGGAAGATGGCTCAAAAGTCAGAGTATATTAGATGTGATCTAATATGCTGAAAAAAGTTTAACCAATTAAGAGTTCCAAAGCATTGTGAGAGATAGGTTTTATTTCTCTCTATATATAATGTGGATATTCTGTAGTACACATTTTTGTCCACTAGATGGCCGTAAACCAGATGTATGAGCCACGTGTGCATTTTTTTGTCTTAAGGTCACTGGGGAGGGGGAAGCGGGGATTAGGTTGCAGTTTTAAAATCTACCTATGAACTATCAGGTTAAGAAGAGCCAATAGTCTCTTCTTAAGGAACACCCCTTTTGTGATGTCATGTCTGCTATTTAAGTGAATGTAACTTGAATAAAGGCTCTCTTCTTGCTCTGGCTCAGGGGGGATGAGAAGATGCTTTCATGAAACCAACTTGTGTCTGGTCTCATTAGGAAAGCAGTATGGAACGTGCATACTTATACTTCTAATTGATTTGGCACCACACAAAGAAGATGACAATCGCATGAATTGCGATAACATTTTTGGAGTCCCTGGGTGGGCAGACAGCTTGCAAAACTTCAGATTCAAATGCCACTAGAGGACTTGCGCAAAACCATCAGATGAGGTCACAAGCTGCAGCAAGGTAAGAAGCTTTATTCTTACCAACTTCCTCTGAGCCTTTTGCCCAAGTGGATTCTCAACAGTTGAATTTGTGTTATCGCGATAGAACGGCTCAAATTAAAGCTGATCTGTCCTTTAGAACGAAATAACCCATTTGAATATTTCTTCTGTGTGTGATAGGACATGCTGCAACTAAGCGGGAATTGGTAGACAGCTGATAGCTTAATATCTATGATGTAGAATTGGATCCCAGTGAGATTGTATCCCCTAATCGGAAGAATCTAAATTATGTAGTTTTGAGTTCCCCTAATCAAAAGAATCTAGATAATATAGCTTTAAATAGAGATGGCCTTGCGGTTCGTCCGGCAGGCGTTTCATAGCGAACCTTGCGTGTTCGGGATTCGCCGAACATGCGAACATATATGGCGAAATTCGCGCCCTCCATATTCTTTTACATTGTGAAGAACTTTGACCCATGACACATCCATCAGGTGGTACAGGACAGCCAATTGAGACGTTTCAGCGCATGGACATACCCCCTACCTTATGAATAAACCTGATCTGGCCGCCATTTTACATTCAGTCATTTGCCAGTGTAGGGAGAGGTTGCTGTGTGGAGCAGGGACAGGCTGCTAGGGACACCTAACACTAGCTAATAGGGCCACAAAAGTCCTTTTAAGGACTAGTATAGGTGTGCTATCGATAGGTGTGATACACAGAAGGGTGCAATATACTTATAATATACTTTTATAATGAGTCAAAAACACATAGCTAGATCTATATAGTGATCACCTGGAAGTCAGGGGTTTAGGGGCTAGGTGCTTACTAGGGCCATTTTTATATAGGGTAAGGTTCCGGACGGGGTCGCTCTTATCAGGGCGGGTGCTCTGTGGTTAGGCTATCAGGGCCAGAATAGCACCCCCTGTAGGGCAATATCAGGGACAGTTCTTTGCCCACACTTTCCTTCAATACCACATCATCATCTAGTTTTCTCATGTTATTTTGGAAAGTTTAGTCCAATGTAAAGCTGGTGATTCTTTCTCTCAGACTATAGCCACTGCGGTGGGATCTTGTGAGGGAGACGATACTACTTTGTTGTCTGGTGAGCAATACATAGTGAAGCTCACGGAATGGGGGAGAAAGCGATTAGGTGGTCAGTCTGTTACATTGTCTGAATATGCATCAGGACAGGGCAGAGAGTGTGAAGAAAGTTTTCTCTAGACTGCAGTAAAGTTGGGTGGATTTGGGTTTTTGAGCTTACCTTAGATATGCATGAGAAAATCTTAGTGCTGCCTTTGTGGATGGTCTTAAGGATCATCTGGAAAGGACTAGTATTAGCTAGGCCTGAGTGAAGTTCACTATAGTCCTCTTTCCAGGATATTCGGCGATTTGGCCTATAGCAAAGGCTACAGCTAAAAGATACTGACTGCGGTAAGAGTACCAACCCCTTTTCTCCATCCAGTAAACACTTAACCGGAAGATAGGCTAAGTCCTTTTAAAGTACTCTTTGGGAATGCCCCTAGAACAGCTCCAGATGCAGCATAGTAGTTTTCCAAATTATGTTGTCTGTTGCACAAATTGATTGTCTAATGTGTATTTCCAAGTTTTTGTTGTTTTCTAGAATCCAGTCTGTATAGAAGCCATTCATTCTTTACAATCAGGAGATTGGGTAGTGGTGAAATGAGAGACGTGCGGAAAGTCCTAGAGCTACGGTTTGAAGATCTACATCAAGTCCTAATAACCACCACCACTGCTGTCGAATTAGAAGGAGAGCCTGATTGGATCTAGGTGTCATATTGCAATCAAGTGACAGGACTATAAGAGCCATAATGTTTTTGTATGTCGTATTGTTTGTTTCATATTGTACAAGGGGGAAATCACAGTCGAACCAAATTCCAATGGAGTTATATTATCAAGATGAGTCAGGAACAACTAAGTTGACTTTTGCAGTATAGTGGACTGTAAGACAGATTACAGATAGGACACTTGGTTTTGGTCTGATAAGTACATCTGTATGACTGGAACTAACCCAGTCTATGGTAATTGTGTTTAGATATGACCATACCAACTGTGGAAATTGGAGATGCACTAGTCTGAAGTGTTGGGAATATAAACCAGTGAAAACTACCTCTAGCGTCAGTAAAAGTGAAGGTTTGTCGCAAATGATCACTGTCCTGAAGGGAACACCACCAAACAGTTGTAAACATAATGAGTGTAATCCTCTGTTTATGTCCTTAAGAAATCCTATCCAACAGGATTTGGGGATATATGTTTTAGGAGCATGTGTAAGTGACAAAGATCCCCTAGGCAAATTTAGAATGTTGGTAAGGGAAAACCCTCAAAGTTCAGTTGCATCTGTGGCTCCTACATTCTTGCCTGTAATTGGCATTAAATATTTGGCCAATTTAAAAATATAAAGACAAACTGTCCTTAGAGACAGGATTTTATGCAGGAAAGCCCTTTGGTGTTTTCCATCCAGGATATTGTTTTTACATAATTCAGTTAAAAGACAAGGATTATTCCATCCTAAAGTAAATAAAACCTTGTTGATGGTTGCGGTGTAAATAGGACAAGGTGAAGACAAACCTGAAAGGGAGTTGAGGGGACCTGGTGAAGCAATAAGGAAAGTCCAGCTCTTTGCTGTTTAGGGCATTGGGAGAGTACCTCAATTTGCCTGTTCACCTTTGGCCTATTTCCCGCAAAAGAAGGGATTTGTGAGAGATAGGTTTTATTTCTCTCTATATATAATGTGAACATTCTGTAGTACACATTTTGCTCCACTAGATGGCTGTAAACCAGATGTATGAGCGACGTGTGCAATTCTTTGTCTTATGGTCACTAGGGGAGGGGGAAGGGGGGATTAGGTTGCAGTTTTCAAATCTACCTATGAACTCAGAGTTGAAGTTGCTGAAACCACTCCTATCAGCTAACGGAGCCAATAGTCTCTTCTTAAGGAACACCCCTTTTGTGATGTCATGTCTGCTATTTAAGTGAATGTAACTTGAATAAAGCTCTCTCTTGTTCTGGCTCAGGGGGATGAGAAGATGCTTTTATGA
This sequence comes from Bufo gargarizans, assembly GCF_014858855.1. NCBI lineage: Eukaryota > Metazoa > Chordata > Amphibia > Anura > Bufonidae > Bufo > Bufo gargarizans. Next base: position 453,832,299 of record NC_058080.1, read on the forward strand.
AACCAACTTGTATCTGATCTCATTATGAAAGCAGTATGGAACATGCATACTTATACTTCTAATTGATTTGGCACCACACAATGAAGATGAGAATCACATGAATTGCTATAACAGTATACAAGAGGTGTAATTTCCCTTATGCATAATAATGTGCAAGGGTCATCACAGAAATGAATAATAATGTAATCATGTAATTTATAAAACACATTGATGTCTATGTGCTTGTACATGAACTTGTATTCTCACAAGGATTCTTCCATTATCAGGTAGATCATCACCAGCGTTAATGGGTAGACAGCGTTGATTTTGCCTTGTGGGGCCTGCTGCTCCCTAGCTATGAGCATGCTGCAACGACAACAAATTCTGCCGAAATCCAAGGCCCTCCGTAGATTAAAAGATTCTTTGCAATTAGGCAAAAGTTTTTGTTGGCCCATTTTTCTCATGCATCCATTCGCTGTAGGGCTTCAGTGGTTCGGTCCTGCAGGCATCTTCTTCTTCCTGCCCAGTGGTTCCACCCACCAGAGTAGCAATGCCCCTTCCACGCATGCTTAGGACATATTCCTGGTAGTAAAAAAAAAGGTAAAATAAACAGTTCAGCTGACCACTCATGAGTCACATATGCATGCCTCCCACTGGGATGGTACTCAAACACCTCTACTTTAGCTGCAGTAATCCAATGTAAGTAAAAGTTTCAAATCAACACTTTGTCTCTTTAAAACTTCATACTTGTATTTTATCCATTAAAAGGAGTAACATGACGAATAGTCTACACTTTTGGACAACTACATTGTGTCATGAGTACTTACATGAGTAAAGACACCTCTGGAAAGGCGCCTAAGCAATAGGTTCTAGTTCTCTAGTTTTCTGCTAAGGCGTGTCATGTTCATTTACCTGTTCCATGTACCTGACCTCCACCTGTTCTCAGTTCTGACCCTGAGTTGGACGCCCTGACATTGACCTGTTTATTGGATTATGAATAATCCTGTCCCTGACTACAGTTGTTGCCTGATTCCTCACGCCCTCCACCGTGCCAAAGCCTGCCATACTGACTTGTTAGGCGCTCTCTTGTTGTGTTATGATCTGCATTGTCAGGCACTTCTGTAGGCATCATGCAATAAACATTTTTTTTAAAAAGCCATGCGTTTCAGATGAAACACATAATCCTTTCTCAAGCCACGAGGAAGGATGATGTGTTTCATCCAAAACGCGTAGCTTTTTTAGTTTTTTTTATTGCATGATGATGTTTTTATGCACTTGAAATAAAGATTTGGACTGTTTAACCACAAATGCCAGAAGATTTGTTCAGGATTTACAGCATAAAGGATGGACTGAACTGACACAGCCAAGTCTGGTTCCTCTAGAGCACTGTGGAGATCCAAGAGGTGCGGTACTGCTGCAAAAGGGTTAGCAAATACACATCTATTTTTTTTTTACTTCTGTAGGTTCCCCTGTGAAATACTAAACGAATTCAGGATTGCAGTCTAGGACGGGGGTGGAAAAACAACAATAATGGTAACACATCTACATAAGAAGAAAATGCAGGAGAGTCCAAAATAAATTTGGACCACAGGCTCCAAAATTAATTCAAACTTCAGACCAATATCTTTATGTATTGCTCCTCACTCCCAGTTCCTCATCACATCATACTACCGGCACCAGGAGATGAAGAACCACTGGAAGTGAAAGGGTAAAAATTCTGTGTTGGGGTCAATATTTATTCATTTTACATTTATCATTTTCTTCTACATAGCAGGTGTCAATTTATGTTGCACATATAGTCTCACCTTGACAGGGCACTTGCTATGGTTAAGCAGGGTTCAAGCTGTCAGTTTTGGGGTCCAAAATTGTAGCAGTCGTAAAATGGCATCACAGTGACTCTTGACACTTTCTCCCTGCTCTGCCACACCCACAATGCTTTTTCCAGAACAATAAGAACCTGCCTCCGCATTGGCTTGACTGCCATATGTGACTCAAATATCCTTCCTCTATTCTTTGTCCACCCACCCTCCTCATTGTTAGATTTCAGAAGCCAGACCACAGGGTACAGGGCAATAATGTCTAATAGGCATGAGCGAATTGAGGTTCGGATCATAGATCCAAAGTCAATTTGTTCAAAAACATTGTTGTTAATACTGTTTTCATACAGCATTTAAAATGTATTGGCTCAGTGTCACCAAACTTCATGTCGCCCGAAGTTGCAAATGACTTCAGTGAATTACTAATGCATTCCTTTTTGCGTATTTAAAAACATTTTAACCGCCCAAGCACCTCCGCACACAGGATTGCGTCCTGGCGGCGGCCCTCCTGGACGCGCCGGCGTGTCATCTCGCGAGAGGCGAGATTTCCTGTGAGCGCGCGCACACAGGAGCGCGCGTTCACAGGAACCGGATGTAAACGAGTGCATCTACATTTTGCCAGCGGCGATCATTCGCTGGCAGGCTGTAGATGCAATTTTTTTAAAACCAAAAAGGTATATTAGACGCTGTTTTGATAACAGCGTCTAATATACCTGCTACCTGGTCCTCTGGTGGTCCCTTTTGCTTGGATCGACCACCAGAGGACACAGGCAGCTCTGTAATAAGTAGCACCAATCCCCACACTAAACTACACCCCCCCCCGGCACTTATTAACCCCTTATTAACCCCTGATCACCCCATATAGACTCCCTGATCACCCCCCTGTCATTGATCACCCCCCATGTAAGGCTCCATTCAGACGTCCGTATGTGTTTTGCGGATCCGCTGATCCACGGATCCGCGCATCCGCAAAACACATACGGACGTCTGAATGGAGCCTTACGGGGGGGTGCGGATCCGTGTATCAGCGGATCCACAAAACACATACGGAAGTCTGAATAGAGCCTTACAGGGGGGTGATCAATGACAGGGGGGTGATCACCCCATATAGACTCCCTGATCACCCCCCTGTCATTGATCACCCTCCTGTAAGGCTCCATTCAGACGTCCACATGTGTTTTGCGGATCCACGGATCCGCAAAACACATACGGAAGTCTGAATGGAGGCTTACAGGGGGGTGATCACCCCATATAGACTCCCTGATCACCCCCCTGTCATTGGTCACCCCCCTGTAAGGCTCCATTCAGACGTCCGTATGTGTTTTGCGGATCCACGGACACTGGCAATGTGCTTTCCGCATTTTGCGGATCCGCACATTGCCAGAACTATATAGAAAATGCCTTTTCTTGTCCGCAATTGCGGACAAGAAAAGGACATGTTCTATAGGCTCTACAAAAAACGCAGTGTTCGACCGATCAGGCCTGATCTTGTGTGCACACTTGCGTTCAGTCCACCCCACTGAAGTCCACCTTTTTTCTGATCACTGCAAAAACACTGTAAAATCGCTGCGGCGCTATAAAGATCACTTTTGAGGGGCATGGCGAGTTCATAGAATAATTTTTTTTTGGGGGGCACAAGTAAGCGGAAATATTATTATTATTATTATTTTTTTTTTCTTACAAAGTCTCATATTCCACTAACTTGTGACAAAAAATAAATCTCACATGAACTCACCATACCCCTCACGGAAACCAAATGCGTAAAATTTATTAGTCATTTATATTCCAGACTTCTTCTCACGCTTTAGGGCCTCTAAAATGCCAGGGCAGTATAAATACCACACAAATGACCCCATTTCGGAAAGTAGACACCCAAAGGTATTCGCTGAGGGGCATATTGAGTCCATGAAAGATTGAACTTTTCTGTCACAAGTTAGCGGAAAGGGAGACTTTGTGAGAAAAAAACAAAAAAGAAATCATTTTCCGCTAACTTGTGCCAAAAAAAAATCTTCTATGAACTCGCCATGCCCCTCACGGAATACCTTGGGGTATCTTCTTTCCAAAATAGGGTCACATGTGGGGTATTTATACTGCCCTGGCATTTTAGGGGCCCTAAAGCTTGAGAAGAAGTCTGGAATCCAAATGCCTAAAAATGCCCTCCTAAAAGGTACTCATTGGAATTTGGGCCCCTTTGCGCACCTAGGCTGCAAAAAAGTGTCACACATGTGGTATCGCCGTACTCAAGAGAAGTAGGGCAATGTGTTTTGGGGTGTATTTTTACATATACCTAAACTTTGTGTGAGAAATATCTCTGTCAAATGACAACTTTGTATTAAAAAATGGGAAACGTTATCTTTTAGAGAGATATTTCTCTCACCCAGCATGGATATATGTAAAAAGACACCCCAAAACACATTGCCCTACTTCTTCTGAGTACGGCGATACCACATGTGTGACACTTTTTTGCAGCCTAGGTGCAAGGGGCCCAAATTCCAATGAGTACTTTCAGGATTTCACAGGGTATTTTTACGAATTTGGATTCCAAATTACTTCTCACGCTTTAGGGCCCCTAAAATGCCAGGGCAGTATAAATACCCCACATGTGACCCCATTTTGGAAAGAATACACAAGTATTCCGTGAGGGGTATGGTTAGTTCATGTAAAATTTTATTTTTTGTCACAAGCAAGTGGAATATGAGACTGTAAAAAAAATAAAAATAAAATAATAATCATTTTCCGCTAACTAGTGACAAAAAATAAAAACTTCCATGAACTCACTATGCCCATCAGCGAATACCTTAGGGTGTCAACTTTCCGAAATGGGGTCATTTGTGGGGTGTTTCTACTGTCTGGGCATTGTAGAACCTCAGGAAAGGTGCTCAGAAAGTCAGAGCTGCTTAAAAATGCGGAAATTCACATTTTTGCACCATAGTTTGTAAACGCTATAACTTTTACCCAAACCAATAAATATACACTTATTGCATTTTTTTTTATCAAAGACATGTAGAACAATAAATTTAGAGAAAAAATTATATAGAAATGTAGTTTCAATTGAAAAATTTTACAACCGAAAGTGAAATTTTTGTTTATTTTCAAAAATTTCGGTCAATTTCGATTAATATAAGAAAAAGTTAAAATATCAGCAGCAATTAAATACCACCAAATGAAAGCTCTATTAGTGAGAAGAAAAGAAGGTAAAATTCATTTGGGTGGCAAGTTGTATGACCGAGCAATAAACCGTGAAAGTAGTGTAGTGCAGAATTGTAAAAAGTGGTCTGGTCATTAAGGGGGTTTAAGCTAGGGGAGCTGAGGTAGTTAAAATAGGAATCTGAAGTATGCTTTGGTACCCGCCAGAACCAAAGCCCTCTTTGGATTACTATTTTAAAATGTTATTGTGTTTTGCGTTTACACAGCACAATCTGCCACTGGGAAATGATAATCTTTTGTGCTGCACAAAAGATACAATTACCCAACGCAGAACAGGTACATATGTTAGTGCCTGGGGATCACTCTGTGGGCTGCCGCTGATTGATCTGAGCCGATGGGGGCTGAGTGGGGGGCTGATGGGGGTCTTTGGACTGATCTGAGGTCTGATGGGGGCTGACTGGGGGTCTTTAGGCTGATCTGAGGTCTGTTAGGGACTGAGTAGTGGTCTGATGGGGGTCTTTGGGCTGATCTGAGGCCTTATGGGGGCTGAGTGGGGGTCTTTGGGTTGATATGAGGTCTGATGGGGGTCTGTGGGCTGATATGAGGTCTGATCGGAGCTAAGCAGGCTGATTGGGGGTTTGATGGGGGGCTAAGTGGGCTGATCTGAGGTCTGATGGGGGCTAAGTTGGCTGATATAAGGTCTCTCTGCAGTGACAGAGAGACTCACTGAGGCCAACAGCAGCCATTTTAGTCAGATTACAACCACCCTGCAGCTTTGGCTCTAATCTGACTGAAATTGCTGCTGCTGGCCTCAGTCTCTCTGCCACTGCTGTTCCTAGGGTGGCCAGACGTCCGGTTTTAGGCCTGACAGTCCGGTTTTTAGACTCCTGGTCTGGCGCAAGGCCAGGACGGACGTCAGAAGTCCCCCTTTTTTGTTGTTATGGATGATGGGACAGCGGGTCCGGGTCAGGCATGGTCACTTTAAGTACCAATGGCAGGGGCCAGGGCCTTGCAGCATGTCTGGATCACACTGCGCAGGTCTGACAGGAAGTTGGGAACAGAGGAGCGCGGGAGCCACTGATAGTCTGCCACTGCCCACTTGCTCAGTAGTCTGACTCTATACTACAGTCACTCACCCCACCTCGCCTCGTTTTCTCTCTCTCTCTGCCAGACATTTCTGCCAGCCTGAGCCAGGCCGAGGAGCAGCACTCATTCAGCCAGCCAGAGCCCACATTGAGCCAGCCTCCAGCATTCAGCCTTGCCAGTTGCCACTGACTTTCAGCAGGTCGATTCAGCAGCTTTCAGCCTGATCCAGCCCAGGTAATAGTTACTATCTGGCCTTGGTATGTTCTGTATATTATTATATGTGAGCTGGCCTGGTGTAAGTTATACATCTTCTGGTATATCTATATATATTAGATGTATACCAGCTGTACATATATAATAATTTACAGGAGATACCCAGGTTATACCAGCATGGGTTGGTCCATATCACTATATACAAGATGCATAACTTATACCAGCTGTACATATATAATTATATACAGGGGATATATAGTAATAGTAGTAATAGCGGGCAGGCACTCTAATTATGGGGTCATGAAGAAGCCTTTCGTGTGGATAAAAAATGTTTATTTATTCAAATTAATAAAATATATCAGGATCTACACAATAGTGAGATAATCTGGCAATAAATGTTCTGATGATGTCTTGTATGTCGTTATTCTAGCAGTATATAGACTATAATAAAATAATCTGGCAATAAAATATTATGATGATATCTTGTATGTCGTTATTCTAGCAGTTGTAAGGGATCACCTCTTATTTGGGGGTCATTCTCACAATGATCTTCATCGACCACAGGGTTAGGGGCCAAGCATTGCTTTTATTTGGCACCTCAGCAAAACCAAAACAAACAATACAAATAAAACACCTGCCCGGATGGGCTCTAACTAAACATGAGGACTCCCTACCTCACTGAAAGCCCCGTTCACACACAGGAAGAATATGCGGCTTTTTCCAGCCTAACAATACAGCACTTTCAGGCTGTAACAAAGTCCAGTACCTTTTGGGGGATTGCGGCCCAGAAGTCCTCCTGACTCTGGCCTATCGATCGTCGATTCCAAGACCTTGCGGAGTCCCCCAAAGTTCAGGCTAACACCTAGCCCCATGGCCCCTCAGCCAGCTCGGCTGAGCCCGCTTGTAGAGAGCCTTCCCAGGCCTCTGCTGCACACAGACTCTTCCTCCTCCTAACAGTCTGGACTGGGCTCTTATCCCAGACTGATTGTTCCACCTGGTGCGGCCTCTGACCTGCTGATTGACAGCGAAGAAATGGAAACTACTGCCATATCCCTCCCCTAGCAGCCGTGAGGCCTATCACTGCCTCGCACAGTCTATAGATAATAATAGTAGATAATAATAGCAGCATTACATAATTCAAGGAACATTGTAAATACAGATAGTAGCATGAAAAAACCCAAAATAACAATGGCGGCTATGTTCTAGCCTGCCAGATGTTCGGACGATGTGCCGGAATTCTAGCAATAACTCGTCAGGAGTGACAATGACAGTAGCAATATCTAGGCTGGTTGTATCAATGTTCCAAAGACACTATTTCAATGTCGGCACTATTAGTAGTTGCAGCAGCAGAAATAATATTAAAGTGCAATGTGCTAATAGTAACAATGTTCCAGTGACAATGTTGCAACAATGTCAGCACCGTTGGTAACAATAGCAGCAATAATGGTGATGAAGTACAATGGAGTGTAAAGTGCAATAGGAATTTGACTTTGAATTCTTCTATGCACAGAAATATTAAAAAAGTCACAGCAATTCGTCAATGGTAACAGTTCCTCCGTAGTTAATGAGATATAGAACTTATTTATATGAAATATGGTTTACTCACGGTTTGTCTCTGTGTGTGTGGCGTCCCACACAATTTTAGAGAACAGACTGACCTTTATCCCGTCGATTTTAGAACCTCCGCTCGCAGCTATCCTCCAGACTCGGCGTCCCACGTGTTATGGCGCGTCTCTGTGTTGCTTCGGATTCATCCGCTCATCCTTGGATTGGTGGTGCGTTCGCCTCTTCACTATGCTCTTGTAGCGCACCGGGAATGGGGTCAGAAGGCCGTGAATGTGTTTTTTTTCTTCTTAGAGCGCTCCACCGATATTATTCTTAGTAATAGTATGCTTGTTCACCAGACATGTTTCGGAGCGTGAACTCGCTCCTTCCTCAGTGGTCAAGCATACCAAACACACAGCAGTTATTTATCACATCCAAATCATCCATAAAAGCAGGAATGGAATCCTGGATCGTCCCTTTGAATTTTTTTTTATGTTATTTTCTCATTATGCTGCTCCAAGTTAGAAGGGTGTTATGGGTACCAAACACACAGCAGTTATTTAGCACATCCAAATCATCCATAAAGGCAGGAAAGGAATCCTGGATCATTCCTTTGAAATGTTATATTTAGTTTTTTTATTCTTTTGTTTTTTGTTGTTTTCTCATTATGCTGCTCCAAGTTGGAAAGGTGTTATGGGTATTAATTCATGCTGCATATCTCCAATACATACAAGTGCAAACTCATTATATGATAAAAAAAAAATCTATAAAAAAATCTATAATAAAATGTATAGAAATATACTGTATATATATATATATATATATATATATATATAGAAAACACATAAACATATATAAAATATACACATATATATATAGACAATGAAAGTCCGCAGCACTCCTTGAAAGATAAAATGTGCTCTTTATTCACACATATCAAGTGACAACATTTCGGTTCTCTCACAGAACCTTTCTCAAGCCTGGTTTTCCCATGGATCCACATATATATATAGATATACAATGTATAAAAAAGCATATATATGTAGAGATATATAAAAAGTATATGTAAATATAAAATGATATATATATATGTGCATATCCTCCGGAGGTTCTTTTCCTCAAATATTTTCTTAGAAGCATAGACAATCCTTTGTGAAAGTGTGTGGCTATATTGGAGGCCCCTAGTTGAAGGAAGACAAGGGTGCTGATAGCAAACAGAGACCTCCGTCGTCCGTCAGCCAGGGGCGTCCTATTTAGAGAAAGCCGAAGATTTCGAGTTCTGCATTCAGACTACTTGGTTGGATGGTATCAAACTCAAAAATCCTCTTTGTCGGGACATCCTAGATATATGATCACCTCCCCTCCAGTGTTTAGTCACCTTTTCAAATGCTATAAATGTTAAACCTGAGGCGTTCTGATTATGGTGATGCTTAAAATGTCTGGATAGAGTATGTTTTTCATAACCTTTCTTTATATTTGCAACATGTTCTGCTATTCTTGTTTTTAGTAATCTCTTAGTGCGTCCTATATACTGTTTGCCACAAGGGCATTGAATTATATACAGTACATTACTGGAATTGCACGTCAGAAGCTCATTTATTTCCATCTTGAAATTGTTCTGAGTAGATTGCACTTTTGCGGTCTTTCTTTGGAAGGTAGTATGTTTACAATTGGAACATCTCCCACACCTATAGAATCCTTTTAGGTAATCCCAATGTTGTGAAATTCCTTTCTTTTTTATTACTTGTTTGGTCGTTGGTGCTACCTTGCATCCTAAATTTTGGGCTTTTGTATATACAAACTGAGGGTTTTTGGAGATTAGTGAACTTATAGTCAGTCTTGTCATCTAGGATATGGTGCCAATATCGTTTAATAATTCGCCCCAGTTTCTTATATTCAGAATTAAAGGGTAAAATAATCAGTGGAGTTTCATCTTTCAAGTTTATAAGCTTATTTCTATTGTTTTCATTTTTATTAATGTTTTCATTTCCATTCCCATTTTTAGATTTAAAGACAGTAGTTCTATCTTTCTCTCTTATTTTGGATAGAGATTCCTCTATTATACATGGGGGATAGTTTTTGTTTAAAAAACAAACTTTCATGTCTCCAGCTTCCACTTTGAATTGTTCCTCCTTAGTACAGTTCCGCTTTAACCTACCAAATTGTCCCGTCTGGATATTCAGCAGCCATCTTGGGAGATGGCAGCTGGTGAATAATATGTAACTATTCCTTGATGTTGGCTTTTGAAAAGAGATACATATATATCTCCCATCTTCCTTCTTAATCAATAGATCAAAAAATTTGGTCCCTACATTGTTTATATTAGTGGTGAATTTTAAATTAAACTGATTATTATTGATAGTGTCCAAAAAGGTCATAAGTTCCTCTTCTCCACTTTTCCAGATAAAAATAATATTGTCTATAAATCTCTGCCAGAGCACCAGGTCTGCCCCCAGTCTTGGGCCTATATGGGTGTCTTCCCAATTGGCCATAAATAAATTAGCATAACTGGGGGGTCCTCCTTGTTTGGAGAAAATATTCTGATCCAAAGAAAAAATAATTATGTGACAATATGAATTTTACCACAATTTTTTTCTGAGTTTTCATCGCTGCGACTCCCTGTTCATGATTGATTACTGTATATAGAGAGTTCACATCCAACGTGCCCATAATCCATTCTGGGTTACATTTTAATTTCTCAAAAATTTCAATAATTCAATATTTTATATACGGGGAGCTTTTTTTTCACTGATGGCTGTAGCATTCTATTTATGTACTGTGACAAATTTGAAGTTAGTGACCCGATGCCTGAGATTATAGGGCGACCCAGAGGGTTTTAGGGATCTTTGTGCACTTTGGGGAGGCAATAAAAAAACTGGTAATCTACGTTGGGTTTTGGAAATTAAGTCGTGTTCCTGTTTTAATAAGATATTGTTCTCAAGTCCAATTTTTTAATATTGTAGGAGTTCCTGATAAAATTGTTCATCTGGATCTCCTTTCAGTTTCATATATGTTGTAGTGTCCGCTAGTTGTCTCAAACACTCATTGTTCTATTGTTCTACATTCAGTACCACTATTGTCCCTCCTTTATCCGCTGGGCTTATTACCAAGTTTTCCAGTTTTTAAAGTTGTTTGATAGCATGTCTCCCCTGTTTTGTTATATTGTCTTTCATACCTAGCCCTTCCTTCAGTTTTCTTATATCTGAGCTTACACACTGTCGGAAGGCTGCGATTTCATGGCTTATTTCCTGTCTGGGGAATTTTTTTTAGGTTTCTTTTAATTCTGTATGTACATATTTATGATGTTTTTCTTCATATTCTGAGATCGTAGTGTAGTGTTAGTGTCTGTGTTGAAGATTGTATTGATGTCTCAGTGGTGAGGGTGAATGGTGTCTCCTCAGTGGGGGTGAGTGTTGACGTTTCTGTGAGTCTTGTGATTTGTGTTGTGTCCTTGTTCTGTGATGGGGGGAGTTCCATCTAAAAAATGATGGTTGGAAAGTGCTTCATATTTATTTGTGACTGGTATATTATACCTAGTCTGTTGAACTCTTTCTTGAATTTTCTCTTTTTCCTCTCTTTTCTGTGTATTTTCTCTAACTTTAGATTTTTCTTGCTCTTCCCTATAGAGATCTGCTCTCATATTGTTTTTATATTTTTTCATTTTCTTATTCAAGATTTCCTGTTCAGTTTTATCTAAACTTTTGCATAATCTTTCTTGCCATCTAATATACTCTTCATTTTTTGGAAATTTGACAATTTTTTACCATTATTTCGTTATCTGTTCTAATATCTGAATCCTTCTTCTCACTATTAGTTTTGTTAAAGATATTGATTGTGTTAAAAACAGGGTATCCCATTGTTCATTAAACTCAGTACAGCAAAGGTCTTGAGCTGCAATTTTGGTTAATAATAACCCTTTGTATGTATTGATTGAGTGTTTTAACCCCTTCCCGACCTTTGACGTACTGTTACGTCATGGGAACCACTGAGTTCCCGCAATTTGACGTAATAGTACATCATAGTGATCGCGCGGGCACCGGAGCGGGTCACTGCAGGGGCCCGGCAGTCTGTGGTAGCCAGGCCCCTGCTGTATCCGCCAACATCACTGTAAAAGCCGATGCCGGCGGATTAACCCCTTCTATGCCGCGGTCCGCGCTTACCGCGACATAGAAGAGGTGTGTGTCAGGTGAACGATCGCATCGAGTTCCCGCACTGCGGGGACCCGATGCGACACAAGGCAGCCTGATGCCGTGCAGATGCCGTGCCGCGAACTGCGTTCTACGGGTGCCGAGGAGATTCAGCCTCAGGCTGGGTCTCCTAGGCAACCTGTTAGTGTATGACTCAGTGTCATACACTAACAGGCAATGCATTACAATACAGTGAATGTCATGAATAAATTAAAGTAAAAAAAAGTAAAAAAAAAAAAGGGTTTTTAATAAAATTTATAAAGTAATAAAACTAATAAAGTAAAAAAGAAAAAAACGCCCCTTATTTTATAATAAAAAAACAGAAAAAAACAAAAACCCACACATATTAGGTATCGCCGTGTCCATAATGACTGGCTCTATAAATATATCACATGATCCACCCTGTCCGATAAACACCATTAAAAAAAAACTGTGTAAAAAAAAAAGCAATTTTTGTCACATTACATCACAAAAATTGCAACAGCAAGTGATCAAAAAGGCGTATGCCCCCCAAAATAGCACCAATCAGACAGTCACCTCATCCCGCAAAAAATGAAAATACAAAAACTATGGCTCTCAGACTATGGAGACACTAAAATATGATTTTTTTTTTTTTTTTACTTCAAAACTGCTATTATTGTGCTAAAGTGAAAAAAATAAAAAAGTATACATATTAGGTATCGCCACGTCTGTAACAAACAGCTCTATAAAAATATCACATCACCTAACCACTCAGGTGAACACCGAAAAAAAAAAAACTGTGTTAAAAAAAGCCATTTTTGTCAAATTACATCACAAAAATTGCAACAGGAAGTTATAAAAAAGGCGTATGCCCCCTAACATAGTACCAATAGGACCGTCACCTCATCCTGAAAAAAATGAGACCCTATGTCATGGAACCATGAACCAGACGTACAACAAGAGATAAGTGGAAAATAAGAAGGTTTTATTGAAGAGCAAGCCGTAGCAAAGTCCGAACGGATGGCTAAACCGAAGCAGGGTCTTGCGGAGACAGAGGTCAGGAACCAGAAGGGTAGTCAGACGAAGCCAGGAACAGGAACCAACGGGGTAGTCAGACGAAGCCGGAATCAGGAACCAACGGGGTAGTCAGACGAAGCCGGAATCAGGAACCAACGGGGTAGTCAGACGAAGCCGGAATCAGGAACCAACGGGGTAGTCAGACGAGGCCAGGATCAGGAACCAGAAGCAGCAGCAGTCTTGGAAGCATGTGAACACAGGAGGACCAAGCAAGGAACTGAAGCCACAGACCTCCTATATATATGAGCTAGGCATCCAGCTCCTCCCAGTGGGAAGGAGGAGCCGCAGGGTGGGAGGCTACAAGAAAACCCAGAAACCAAGATGGCCGCCAGCACATGTCAAATGAAGGGAACAGCAAGGAGGTAAGACCATGACAGTACCTCCCCCTCAAGGGCCCCTCCTCCGCGGAGTAAGGAACGGTTTCTGAGGGAAGCGTGCGTGGAAGGCTCGGAGCAAGACAGGAGCATGGACATCTGCGGAGGGAACCCAGGAACGCTCCTCTGGACCATAACCACGCCAATGGACCAAAAACTGCACCCGGCCGCGGACCAGGCGTGAGTCCAGGATATTGCTCACCTCATACTCCTCACGATTGCCCACTTGGACCGGACGAGGCCGAGGAATCGAGGAAGTGAAACGATTACACACCAGTGGCTTCAACAGGGAGACATGAAACACGTTGGAGATCCGCATGCCAGGAGGAAGCGCAAGGGCATAGGCTACCGGGTTTACCCTGCGAAGCACTCGGAAGGGACCAACAAAGCGAGGCGCCAGCTTGGGAGTGGGCACTCGAAGGTTGAGGTTGCGGGTGGACAACCATACGCGGTCTCCGACCTGGTAGGAAGGAGCGGGCGCTCGTCTGCGATCAGCCTGGAGTTTCTGGCGCTGCGCAGAGACCTCAAGGGACCTCTGGATCTGTACCCAAGAAGCACGTAGGACGGAAAGGTGATCCTCCACAGCCGGAATATCCTGGGGAGAGAATACCTCCGGTAACACGGCAGGTTGGAACCCATAATTGGCCATGAAGGGAGACGTCCCAGAGGAAGAGTTCACCGCCGTGTTCCTGCCAAACTCAGCCCAAGGCAGGAGGTCAACCCAATTGTCTTGGTGATCGGAGACATAGCAACGAAGGAATTGCTCCAAGGCCTGATTGGATCGTTCTGCGGCCCCATTGGACTGAGGGTGGTAGGCCGAGGAGAAAGAGAGATGAATCCCCAACTGGGAGCAAAAGGCGCGCCAGAACCTGGACACAAACTGACTCCCCCGATCCGACACAATCTCCTTGGGCAAACCGTGCAACCGGAAGACCTCCCTGGCAAAAATCGAGGCCAACTCTTGTGCAGAGGGTAACTTCTTGAGAGGAACACAGTGGCACATTTTGGAAAACCGATCCACAATCATGAGAATGACCGTATGGCCTCGGGATGCAGGGAGGTCCACAATGAAATCCATCCCCAGGTGTGACCATGGACGCTCCCCGGTGGCTATGGGTTGCAAAAGGCCCAACGGAAGGTGCCGAGGGGACTTACTCTGGGCACAAACGGAGCATGCCGCTACATATGCGGCGATGTCGGAACGTAGAGAAGGCCACCAGAACAGACGTGAAACCGCCCAGGACAGCTGATTCTTTCCAGGGTGCCCCGCGGCCTTGGAGTTATGGTAGGTTCGCAACAACCGAGTGCGCAACTCCTCAGGCACAAAACATCTGCCGTTGGGTCTCCCAGAGGGAGCACCAGATTGAGCCACCAAAATCTGCTCACCCAGAGGAGAAGTCAGGCTGGTGCGAATAGCGGCCAGGATCTGATTCGGGGGTATGACCGTAGTCGGAATCGACTCCTCCCCAGACAGCTCGGAGTACTGCCGTGATAAGGCATCCGCTCTGATGTTCTTGGAGCCGGGTAGGTAGGAGACCACGTAATTAAAACGTGACAAGAACAGAGCCCATCTGGCCTGACGTGGTGTCAATCTCTTGGCCTCAGAGAGGTAGGTCAGATTCTTGTGGTCCGTCAGGATGAGAACCGGAACCACCGAGCCCTCGAGCAAGTGCCTCCATTCTTTAAGGGCCTGCACGATGGCCAATAACTCCCTGTCACCAATCTGATAGTTGCACTCCGCGGAAGACAGTTTCCGGGAGTAAAACCCACAAGGAAGCAGAGGACCCTCTGGTGTTCTACGCTGAGACAGGAGGGCGCCTACTCCCGTCTCAGACGCGTCCACCTCGAGGACAAAAGGCAACCCAGGGTTGGGATGCGACAGAATCGGAGCCGACACAAAGGCGGACTTTAGAGTCTCAAAAGCTCGGATGGCCTCGAGCGGCCAGACCTGAGGATTACTGCACTTCCTGGTCAGATCCGTGAGAGGCTTGGCTAGCATGGAAAAGTCCCTGATGAACTTCCGATAATAATTGGCGAAGCCCAAAAAGCGCTGCAGGGCACGAAGCCCACTGGGCTGGGGCCACTGTAAGACAGCCTAAACCTTCTCAGGATCCATGGAGAACCCCTCAGCGGAAATGATGTAACCTAAGAAGGTTACCTGGGATCGGTGAAATTCGCATTTCTCAAGCTTACCGAACAGCTTGTTCTCTCGTAAGCGTTGCAACACTCGTCTGACATCCAGAATGTGGGCCTCCATGGATGCAGAATATACCAAGATGTCATCCAAATAGACCACCACACACTGCTGCAACAGGTCACGGAAAACATCGTTGATGAATTCCTGGAAGACTGCGGGCGCATTGCACAACCCAAAGGGCATAACCAAGGATTCATAATGACCGGTCCTGGTGTTAAACGCGGTCTTCCACTCATCGCCCGCCTTGATCCTTACCAGGTTATATGCCGCCCTCAGGTCGAGTTTGGTAAAGACCGTGGCCCCTTTGAGGCGATCGAACAGCTCGGAAATCAAGGGTATCGGGTAAGCGTTCTTGATCGTGATGCGATTGAGACCCCTGTAATCGATGCAAGGCCTCAACTCGCCGCCCTTCTTTTTCACAAAGAAAAATCCAGCCCCTGCCGGGGACGAGGATTTGCGAATGTGTCCGCGTGAAAGCGCCTCCCTCACGTACTCCTCCATGGCCTCATTCTCCGCTACCGACAGTGGATAGACTTTGCCACGAGGAGGAACGGCACCGGATTGTAACTCTATGGCACAATCGTATGGGCGGTGCGGAGGTAGGGCAACCGCGCGCACCTTATCGAATACATCCCAGTACTCTTCGTATTCAGGAGGCAACAGAGAGTCCGAGGAAGTACACAGCAACTTGACAGGCCCATGGATGCAACTAGCCCCACACTGCGGTGACCACGAGAGGATCTCGACCGATCTCCAATCGAAAGTCGGATTATGCTTCTGGAGCCAGGGGTACCCCAAGACCACCGAGTAGTGTGGAGACGAAATAACCTGGAGACAGACCGACTCTCTGTGAACGGCACCAATGGCCATCCCCACTGGAAGGGTCTCATGAGTCACGTGTGGCGGCAGAAGGGGTCTGCCGTCTATCGCCTCAAGAGCCAGTGGGGAACCTCGAGGCTGCAGAGGAATGGAATTGGCGGCAACGAACACTCTATCAATGAACAAACCACCAGCACCAGAGTCCACCAACGCCTGGGTCGTCACCGAGCCCCCGACCCAGGAGAGGACAACCGTGATCAGTGGTTTGTCAACACGGGAAACCGGGGACGAGGAGACTCCACCCAAGATCTGCCCCCGACAGGACCTCAGGTGCGAGCGTTCTCCCGGACGGTTCGGACATGCCAACCGAAAATGCCCACCGAGACCACAGTACATGCATCGGCCCTCGCGTCTCCGGAGTACCCTCTCCCCCTCAGACAGGCGAGCAAACCCCCGCTGCATGGGTTCACCCCCAGACAAGTCATCCCCAGGAGGCGTGGGAGGAGAGGGAGGCACGGGTGGGACAGCAAACGTAGGCGCCAATCTGTTAGGAAACCTCCGCAGGCTCTCCTTAAAGGAAGGTCTCTCCCTGAGTCTGGTGTCAATCAAAATCAGGAAAGAAATAAGAGACTCGAGCTCCACTTAGCTGCAACCTCATCCTTCAAGGCATCCGAGAGACCATGAGAGAAAGCAGCGACCAGAGCCTCATTATTCCAGCCCACCTCTGCTGCCAGGGTACGAAACTCAATGGCGTATTCAGCTACGGATCGTGAACCCTGTCTGATGGACATAAGGAGCTTCGCAGCAGAGGCAGCACGAGCCGGCACATCGAATACCTTCCGAAGAGAAGCAACAAAACCGGAAAACTCGGCAACCACCGGATTGTTGTTCTCCCATAAAGGGCTGGCCCAGGCCAAGGCCTTGTCCGAGAGCAGCGAGATCAAGAAGCCCACCCTTGATCTCTCAGTAGGAAAGGCATGTGGCAGCAACTCGAAGTAAATGCCCACCTGGTTAAGGAAACCTCGGCACTGAGTTGGCTCTCCCCCAAAGCGCTGTGGAAGGGGGGCAGAACCGGTCATACCCTGAAACACCACAGGCGCAGCAACAGGTGTCAGGGTAGACTCTGGCGCAACAACCGGAGCGGCAGTAGGAGCGGGCCCAGGAGCGACAACCGACCCATCGGCAACGGAAGCTAAATGAGCCGTGCGTTCAAGCAGGGTTTGCAACGCCACAGCGAACCGACCCAACAGGTGATCCTGCTGATCAAGTCTGGCAACCAGCGTAGGTAGCGAGGGTGGCCCTGTACCGTCAGAATTCATGGCTTGGTCCTAATGTCATGGAACCATGAACCAGACGTACAACAAGAGATAAGTGGAAAATAAGAAGGTTTTATTGAAGAGCAAGCCGTAGCAAAGTCCGAACGGATGGCTAAACCGAAGCAGGGTCTTGCGGAGACAGAGGTCAGGAACCAGAAGGGTAGTCAGACGAAGCCAGGAACAGGAACCAACGGGGTAGTCAGACGAAGCCGGAATCAGGAACCAACGGGGTAGTCAGACGAAGCCGGAATCAGGAACCAACGGGGTAGTCAGACGAAGCCGGAATCAGGAACCAACGGGGTAGTCAGACGAGGCCAGGATCAGGAACCAGAAGCAGCAGCAGTCTTGGAAGCATGTGAACACAGGAGGACCAAGCAAGGAACTGAAGCCACAGACCTCCTATATATATGAGCTAGGCATCCAGCTCCTCCCAGTGGGAAGGAGGAGCCGCAGGGTGGGAGGCTACAAGAAAACCCAGAAACCAAGATGGCCGCCAGCACATGTCAAACGAAGGGAACAGCAAGGAGGTAAGACCATGACACCCTAACTGAGAGAATCGGTCAAAAAATAAAAAAGCTATGGCTCTCAGACTATGAGACACTAAAATATCATTATTTCGGTTTAAAAAATGCTATTATTGTGTAAAACGTAAATAGGAAAAAGTAGACATGTTAGGTATTTTCACGTGCGGAACAATCTGCTCTATAAAAAAGTCACATGACCTAATCCCTCAGGTAAATGCTGTAAAAATAAAAAAAATTTAACTGTGGCAAAACATCAATTTTTTTGTTACCTTGCCTCACAAAAAAGGTAATATAGAGCAATAAATCATATGTACCCCAAAATAGTACCAATAAAACTGGCACCTTATTCCGTAGTTTCCAAAATGTGGTCACATTCACGGCCATCTGACCCCATTCCCGGTGCGCTACAAGAGCATAGTGAAGAGGCGAACCCACCACCAATCCAAGGATGAGAGGATGAATCCGAAGCAACACAGAGACGCGCCCTAACACGTGGGACGCCGAGTCTGGAGAACAGCTGCGAGCGGAGGTTCTAAAATCGACGGACTAAAGGTCAGTCTTTTTTCTAAAATTGTGTGGGACGCCACACACAAAGACAGACAAACCATGAGTAAACCATATTTCATATAAATAAGTTCTATATCTCATTAACTACGGAGGAACTGTTACCATTGACGAATTGCTGTGACTTTTTCAATATTTCTGTGCATAGAAGATCAAGTCAAATTCCTATTGCACTTTACACTCCATTGTACTTCATCACCATTATTGCTGCTATTGTTACCACCGGTGCTGAGGTGCTGACATTGTTGCAACATTGTCACTGGAACATTGTTACTATTAGCACATTGCACTTTAATATTATTTCTGCTGCTACAACTACTAATAGTGCCGACATTGAAATAGTGTCTTTGGAACATTGGTACAACCAGCCTAGATATTGCTACTGTCATTGTCACTCCTGACGAGTTATTGCTAGAATTCCGGCACATCGTCCGAACATCTGGCAGGCTAGAACATAGCCGCATTGTTATTTTGGGTTTTTTCATGCTACTATCTGTATTTACAATGTTCCTCTAATTATGTAATGCTGCTATTTTTATCTAGTATTATTATCTATAGACTGCTAGAATAACGACATACAAGATATCATCATAATATTTTATTGCCAGATTATTTTATTATAGTCTATATACTGCTAGAATAACGACATACAAGACTTCAGAACATTTATTGCCAGATTATCTCACTATTGTGTAGATCCTGATATATTTTATTAATTGGAATAAAAAAAACATTTTTTATTCACACAAAAGGTTTCTTCATGCCCACTATTACTATATTAATCTACTTGACAAGGATGAGTCAACCTGGGCAAAAGCACCTATTTCCCATAAATCAGTGGTGAGCCACCTTTTTTGCTGGCATATACAGGAGATACCCAGGTTATAACAGCCTGGTCCATATCACTACATACAAGAAGATGTATAACTTATACCAGCTGTACATATATTTATATACAGGAGATGCCCAGGATATACAAGCATGCTCAATATCCCTATACACAAGAAGATGTATAACTTATACCAGTTGTACATATATAATTATAGACAGGAGATACCCAGGTTATAACAGCCAGGTCCATATCACTACATACAAGAAGATGAATAACTTATACCAGCTGTACATATCTAATTATATACAGAAGATGCCCAGGTTATACCAGTATGGTCCATATCACTATACACAAGAAGATGTATAACTTATACCAGCTGTACATATATAATTATATACAGGAGATACCCAGGGAGCCCCATAGATCAGTTTCGTATCGGGGCCCCATGGAGTGTGTGTATGCCACTGACTGCAGGAGCCATTTGACAGAGAAGACAAAGCTGACAATAAACTCCATTTGCTCTCTGTGGCGTCTGCCAGTCTCTCTCTGCTAAATTGCAGGAAGAGCAAGCGGTACAGACAGCAGCAAGCTAATCCTGCTCTCTAGCTCTGCCCTCCTCCACTGACGCTGATACTGTCAGTGCTGTGGAACAGGGCAGAGAGCAGGAACTAATGATCCTTCCCTGCTGTCCGTGGAGCATGGAGGCAAGAGCAGACATGGATGTGGAGGCATCCGCCAGTGTTTAAGTGATGCACTAAATGCTGCCCCCCAGAAACACTACAAACTGCTGCCTGAGGCAGCATACTCATATTGCCTCATAGCATGGCGGACCTTCCCAGTAAACAAAGCAAGATCCATAAAAGCATGATTGTGTGCGTTTGGTGTGGAAGAACTTGACTGGCTTTCATCGAACAACTTTGGGATGAATTAGATCAGATTGCAATCCAGGCCCCCTTGCCCAACATCAGTATCCAACCTCACAAATGTTCTCATGCATGAATGGACAAAAAGTCTTACAGACACACTCTAAAATATTGCAGAAAGCCTTCTAAGAAAAGTGAAAGCTGTTTTAGCTGCAACGGGGAGGGGGGACCAACTACATATTAAAGCATCATAAATTCCTGTAGGTGTAATGTTTAGATGTCCCAATACTTTTGTCCATATAGTGTATTTATCATTATCATATAGACTACTTCACTCATAGCTGTAATTCATATATAGTGAAAAAACTCCAAAGTCACCTATTTCAGAACACCACCCCTGATGTAAACTATTTCCATATTTTCAATTCCCTAATTTTCTCTTCTTTTAGAGGGTCGTTTTTTTAGTGCAATTTTGGCTAGTTGTCTCTAAAGTTGATTCACTGTAGTATGGTCATCTCAGTAAGGTTGGGCTTACACAGAACAGTTGGTGCATTTGTTGATGTGCTATTTTTATGGTACTTCACACTTGCGTTAAACTTTTCCGGTATTAAGTTCCGCCCTAGGGGCTCAATACCGTAAAAAAAGTTTTATCCTAATGCATTCTGAATGGGGAGCAATCTGTTCAGTACGCATAAGGATGTCTTCAGTTCAGTCACTGTATAGTTTTTGGAAGGAGAAAATACCGCAGCATGCCAAAATTCCGGAACACTTGTCTGAATGCCGGATCCGGCATTAATTCCCATTAAAATGTATTAATGCCGTATCCGGTATCAAGTGTTTCGGCAAAACATGAACAGCGCCATCTATTGGTTTCATAGTCTTATGAGAATACTAGTATTAAGGCTGGTTACAGCCTGCATTTGTGGGAGGGGCTGCTGACTATATGTTCCCCACGCGTCCTCACCTTGAGGACGGTTGCTTCATGCAGCTTCCTCGATCCGTCCCGTCACTTCCGGTTCGCAGCGCGTCACTTCCGGGGCTCCTCCGAGCGGTGGTCACGTGCTCCTTGCACTCTGGACCCGAGCGCTCCGCCTCCCCCACGCTTCGGCAGGACGGGTAGGGTCCGGCCTGCGGGCTACCCCCTCCTCTGGGTCTCACCCATCCTCTGGCTTGGGCGCTGTCCCAGGCCGGCGTGCGTTCCGGCGGGGGGCGCGCGCCGGAGCTTCTCGGCCGGGCCTGGGCTTCCGGTCACGTGATCGGCGTGCGTTCCAGCTTGGAGCGCACGCCGGAATCCGGCCGGGCCCGGGCCCTCGGTCACCTGCTCGGAGTGCGTTCCAGCGTGGAGCGCGCGCCGGATCCCTCACTCAGGCCAGACGATTCCAGGGCAGCGGCCCCAGGGCAGGTAAGCTCTGTCCCCACCGGGTCCCTCCTCACCGCAACTCCCTGTCCGGGCCCCCTTGTTCCGTGCTTCTTGTGGTCGGATAGGCGTGCGTTTCAGCGCGGAACGCACGCCGATACCTGCTCAAGCATGGTTTTTATTATGCATGCATACCCTCTCAGGCAACACTTACACAGCAATGAGAACTCAGATACACAGAACTATCGAGTTGACATTGCTTCAAATAAACAATTATAGTGCAGTATAATCATGTTTCAACACTCCTACAGTCCTATATATAATATACGTGATATACCCAGGATAACACGCGATACACATGATAGATACGCTGTATCCACTGCTTTGCGAATTCCACCCTTGTTCCGTGCACGTGCATCTCACCATATGTCTTCCGCCCCCAACATCAGACAATGCTCTGCACTGTTTTTCATAGGTTGTCATTTCACAATGTTTGTTTCCACAATGTCCTCTGAGAGATGTGGATATTTTCTTAAGCAGGTGGCCCCGGTGCATTTGTTTATGGCGCAGCGGCGTTGGGGCCGCCGTCCTGTGCACATGTGTCTGGCGGCCGTGTCTGCCGCCCTCTTGGGCGCATGCGTCTGGCACCATTGTAGTGCCGTCCTCGCATGCTCAGGTTTGGCACAGCTGTCCCGTGCGGCCCTCCTGGGCACATGCGTGTGGCACTGCCGTGTTACACCTAGGTGCTGATTATTGCTTGTTGTCTATACTTGGGTCTGTTTTCCATGCTTCTTATCTCGCTCGCACACATCATCTGTAGTCTTCCTGGATCGCCCAGGCTCGTTCCGCCTCTGTCATCCTGGATCGCCCAGGCTCGTTCCTGTCTCTGTCATCCTGGATCGCCCAGGCTCGTTCCTGTCTCTGTCATCCTGGATCGCCCAGGCTCGTTCTGCCTCTGTCATCCTGGATCGCCCAGGCTCGTTCCTGTCTCTGTCATCCTGGATCGCCCAGGCTCGTTCCTGTCTCTGTCATCCTGGATCGCCCGGGCTCGTTCCTGTCTCTGTCATCCTGGATCGCCCGGGCTCGTTCTGCCTCTGTCATCCTGGATCACCCAGGCTCGTTCTGCCTCTGTCATCCTGGATCACCCAGGCCCACACTGCCTCTGTCATCCTTCCTTGCTCCCCGCCCGGTCCTCCGGTCCCGCATCCTCTTTCTCTTCCCTGCTCTCCTAAAGCGATGTTTAAGAATAATGATAATATTAAAGCCAATTGGTACAAGTTCTTCTTTAGTACACCGGACCTGGGGGTATCTACAACTGTAATCAGGTATAATTTCATGTATTGTTTCTATTTTTCATTTATTTTGCAGTACATTCCAGCCGAGAAGCCGTGGTTAGCAGGCACGGGGCTGGCTGGCCTGTTTCTCTATTTCGATAAAAAAAAAAAAAAAAAAAGAGGAAAGAAGCTTCAGGAACGCAGCGGAGAGACCAGACGCCGGTGTGATCATTAAGGTGCTGCCTTGCGGACGCTGCTGCAGGGGTCTGGAACTGCGATTCTGGTTCCCATCGTCTAGGCTACCGCTGGCCCAGGTTAAGTAAGTTCGAACCTCCAGTGGACCCCTATTCCCACAAATGCCTTTTAATCGCTGCACAATCGCTCTCTGCCTCCTCGACTGGAACCAGAAACTGCACCTTCCACTGCTGCTATCAGATGTAACACAGGTTATCCCCTTCGGGGTAGCTAACTCCATGGATGTCGTTTTAGTCGTGGGGTTTGTTACTGTGCCATTTTTCCGGTTTCCTAATGTACCATTTTGGGCAATCTTTTCTATAACAAACAGGGCTGCGGTGCTGTCGTTTATTCAGCCCTCCCGATCAGAAGTAGCGGCTCATCAGCTTCCCGAATTCTTCAGGTATCAGGTATACGCCTTTTGTCTGTCTTCCCTGTCGTCCTGGATCACCCAGGCTCTCTCTGCTCCTGTCATCCTGGATCGCCCAGGCTCGCTCTGCTCCTGTCGTCCTGGATCGCCCAGGCTCGCTCTGCTCCTATCGTCCTGGATCGCCCAGGCTCGCTCTGCTCCTATCGTCCTGCATCGCCCAGGCTCGCTCTGCTCCTGTCGTCCTGGATCGCCCAGGCTCGCTCTGCTCCTGTCGTCCTGGATCGCCCAGGCTCGCTCTGCTCCTGTCGTCCTGGATCGCCCAGGCTCGCTCTGCTCCTGTCGTCCTGGATCGCCCAGGCTCGCTCTGCTCCTGTCATCCTGGATCGCCCAGGCTCGCTCTGCTCCTGTCATCCTGGATCGCCCAGGCTCGCTCTGCTCCTGTCATCCTGGATCGCCCAGGCTTGCTCTGCTCCTGTCATCCTGGATCGCCCAGGCTCGCTCTGCTCTTGTCATCCTGGATCGCCCAGGCTCGCTCTGCTCCCGTCTCCCTGGATCGCCCAGGCTCGCTCTGCTCCTGCCTCCCTGGATCTCCCAGGCTCGCTCTGCTCCTGTCTCCCTGGATCTCCCAGGCTCGCTCTGCTCCTGTCTCCCTGGGTCGCCCAGGCTCGCTCTGCTCCTGTCTCCCTGGGTCGCCCAGGCTCGCTCTGCTCCTGTCTCCCTGGATCGCCCAGGCTCGCTCTGCTCCAGTCTCCCTGGATCGCCCAGGCTCGCTCTGCTCCAGTCTCCCTGGATCGCCCAGGCTCGCTCTGCTACAGTCTCCCTGGATCGCCCAGGCTCGCTCTGCCCCAGTCTCCCTGGATCGCCCAGGCTCGCTCTGCTCCAGTCTCCCGGGATCGCCCAGGCTCGCTCTGCTCCAGTCTCCCTGGATCGCCCAGGCTCGCTCTGCTCCTGTCTCCCTGG
This sequence comes from Bufo gargarizans, assembly GCF_014858855.1. Lineage (NCBI taxonomy): Eukaryota > Metazoa > Chordata > Amphibia > Anura > Bufonidae > Bufo > Bufo gargarizans. Next base: position 453,856,995 of record NC_058080.1, read on the forward strand.
ATCGCCCAGGCTCGCTCTGCTCCAGTCTCCCTGGATCGCCCAGGCTCGCTCTGCTCCCCCTAGGCTCGCTCTGCTCCCCCTAGGCTCGCTCTGCTCCCCCTAGGCTCGCCCTACCTCGGTCATGCTGGATCGCCCAGGCTCGCTCTGTCTCTGTCATTCTGGATCACCCAGGCCCGCTCTACCTCAGTCTTCCTGGGTCACCCAGGCCCACGTTGCCTCTCTCATCCTGGGTCGCCCAGGCCCATGTTGCCTCTCACATCCTGGATCGCCCAGCTTGCTCTTCCATTTGTTGATGTGCTATTTTTATGGTACTTCACACTTGCGTTAAACTTTTCCGGTATTAAGTTCCGCCCTAGGGGCTCAATACCGTAAAAAAAGTTTTATCCTAATGCATTCTGAATGGGGAGCAATCTGTTCAGTACGCATAAGGATGTCTTCAGTTCAGTCACTGTATAGTTTTTGGAAGGAGAAAATACCGCAGCATGCCAAAATTCCGGAACACTTGTCTGAATGCCGGATCCGGCATTAATTCCCATTAAAATGTATTAATGCCGTATCCGGTATCAAGTGTTTCGGCAAAACATGAACAGCGCCATCTATTGGTTTCATAGTCTTATGAGAATACTAGTATTAAGGCTGGTTACAGCCTGCATTTGTGGGAGGGGCTGCTGACTATATGTTCCCCACGCGTCCTCACCTTGAGGACGGTTGCTTCATGCAGCTTCCTCGATCCGTCCCGTCACTTCCGGTTCGCAGCGCGTCACTTCCGGGGCTCCTCCGAGCGGTGGTCACGTGCTCCTTGCACTCTGGACCCGAGCGCTCCGCCTCCCCCACGCTTCGGCAGGACGGGTAGGGTCCGGCCTGCGGGCTACCCCCTCCTCTGGGTCTCACCCATCCTCTGGCTTGGGCGCTGTCCCAGGCCGGCGTGCGTTCCGGCGGGGGGCGCGCGCCGGAGCTTCTCGGCTGGGCCTGGGCTTCCGGTCATGTGATCGGCGTGCGTTCCAGCTTGGAGCGCACGCCGGAATCCGGCCGGGCCTGGGCCCTCGGTCACCTGCTCGGAGTGCGTTCCGGCGTGGAGCGAGCGCCGGATCCCTCACTCAGGCCAGACGATTCCAGGGCAGCGGCCCCAGGGCAGGTAAGCTCTGTCCCCACCGGGTCCCTCCTCACCGCAACTCCTTGTCCGGGCCCCCTTGTTCCGTGCTTCTTGTGGTCGGATAGGCGTGCGTTCCAGCGCGGAACGCACGCCGATACCTGCTCAAGCATGGTTTTTATTATGCATGCATACCCTCTCAGGCAACACTTACACAGCAATGAGAACTCAGATACACAGAACTATCGAGTTGACATTGCTTCAAATAAACAATTATAGTGCAGTATAATCATGTTTCAACACTCCTACAGTCCTATATATCATATACGTGATATACCCAGGATAACACGCGATACACATGATAGATACGCTGTATCCACTGCTTTGCGAATTCCACCCTTGTTCCGTGCACGTGCATCTCACCATATGTCTTCCGCCCCCAACATCAGACAATGCTCTGCACTGTTTTTCATAGGTTGTCATTTCACAATGTTTGTTTCCACAATGTCCTCTGAGAGATGTGGATATTTTCTTAAGCAGGTGGCCCCGGTGCATTTGTTTATGGCGCAGCGGCGTTGGGGCCGCCGTCCTGTGCACATGTGTCTGGCGGCCGTGTCTGCCGCCCTCTTGGGCGCATGCGTCTGGCACCATTGTAGTGCCGTCCTCGCATGCTCAGGTTTGGCACAGCTGTCCCGTGCGGCCCTCCTGGGCACATGCGTGTGGCACTGCCGTGTTACACCTAGGTGCTGATTATTGCTTGTTGTCTATACTTGGGTCTGTTTTCCATGCTTCTTATCTCGCTCGCACACATCATCTGTAGTCTTCCTGGATCGCCCAGGCTCGTTCCGCCTCTGTCATCCTGGATCGCCCAGGCTCGTTCCTGTCTCTGTCATCCTGGATCGCCCAGGCTCGTTCCTGTCTCTGTCATCCTGGATCGCCCAGGCTCGTTCTGCCTCTGTCATCCTGGATCGCCCAGGCTCGTTCCTGTCTCTGTCATCCTGGATCGCCCAGGCTCGTTCCTGTCTCTGTCATCCTGGATCGCCCGGGCTCGTTCCTGTCTCTGTCATCCTGGATCGCCCGGGCTCGTTCTGCCTCTGTCATCCTGGATCACCCAGGCTCGTTCTGCCTCTGTCATCCTGGATCACCCAGGCCCACACTGCCTCTGTCATCCTTCCTTGCTCCCCGCCCGGTCCTCCGGTCCCGCATCCTCTTTCTCTTCCCTGCTCTCCTAAAGCGATGTTTAAGAATAATGATAATATTAAAGCCAATTGGTACAAGTTCTTCTTTAGTACACCGGACCTGGGGGTATCTACAACTGTAATCAGGTATAATTTCATGTATTGTTTCTATTTTTCATTTATTTTGCAGTACATTCCAGCCGAGAAGCCGTGGTTAGCAGGCACGGGGCTGGCTGGCCTGTTTCTCCATTTCGATAAAAAAAAAAAAAAAAAAAGAGGAAAGAAGCTTCAGGAACGCAGCGGAGAGACCAGACGCCGGTGTGATCATTAAGGTGCTGCCTTGCGGACGCTGCTGCAGGGGTCTGGAACTGCGATTCTGGTTCCCATCGTCTAGGCTACCGCTGGCCCAGGTTAAGTAAGTTCGAACCTCCAGTGGACCCCTATTCCCACAAATGCCTTTTAATCGCTGCACAATCGCTCTCTGCCTCCTCGACTGGAACCAGAAACTGCACCTTCCACTGCTGCTATCAGATGTAACACAGGTTATCCCCTTCGGGGTAGCTAACTCCATGGATGTCGTTTTAGTCGTGGGGTTTGTTACTGTGCCATTTTTCCGGTTTCCTAATGTACCATTTTGGGCAATCTTTTCTATAACAAACAGGGCTGCGGTGCTGTCGTTTATTCAGCCCTCCCGATCAGAAGTAGCGGCTCATCAGCTTCCCGAATTCTTCAGGTATCAGGTATACGCCTTTTGTCTGTCTTCCCTGTCGTCCTGGATCACCCAGGCTCTCTCTGCTCCTGTCATCCTGGATCGCCCAGGCTCGCTCTGCTCCTGTCGTCCTGGATCGCCCAGGCTCGCTCTGCTCCTATCGTCCTGGATCGCCCAGGCTCGCTCTGCTCCTATCGTCCTGCATCGCCCAGGTGTCATGGAACCATGAACCAGACGTACAACAGAGATAGGTGGAATAAGAAGGCTTTATTGAAAATCAAGCCGTAGCTAAAGTCCAAACGGATGGCTAAACTGAAGCAGGGTCTTGCGTAGACGGAGGTCAGGAACCAGGAGGGTAGTCAGACGTAGCCAGGATCAGGAACCAACGGGGTAGTCAGACGAGGCCAGGATCAGGAACCAGAAGCAGCAGCAGTCTTTGAAGCATGTGCACACAGGAGGACCAAGCAAGGAACTGAAGCCACAGACCTTCTATATATATGAGCTAGGCATCCAGCTCCTCCCAGTGGGAAGGAGGAGCCGCAGGGTGGGAGGCTACAAGAAACCCAGAAACCAAGATGGCCGCCAGCACATGTCAAACGAAGGAGAACAGTGAGAAGGTAAGACCATGACAGTACCTCCCCCTCAAGGGCCCCTCCTCCGCGGAGTAAGGAACGGTTTCAGAGGGAAGCGTGCGTGGAAGGCTCGGAGCAACGCAGGAGCATGGACATCTGTGGAGGGAACCCAGGAACGCTCCTCTGGACCATAACCACGCCAATGGACCAAAAACTGCAACCGACCGCGGACCAGGCGTGAGTCCAGGATATTGCTCACCTCATATTCCTCACGATTGCCCACTTGGACCGGACGGGGCCGAGGAACCGAGGAAGTGAAACGATTACACACCAATGGCTTCAACAGGGAGACATGAAACACGTTGGAGATCCGCATGCCAGGAGGAAGCGCAAGGGCATAGGCTACCGGGTTTACCCTGTGAAGCACTCGGAAGGGACCAACAAAGCGAGGCGCCAGCTTGGGAGTGGGCACTCGAAGGTTGAGGTTGCGGGTGGACAACCATACACGGTCTCCGACCTGGTAGGAAGGAGCGGGCGCTCGTCTGCGATTAGCCTGGAGTCTCTGGCGTTGCGCAGAGACCTCAAGGGACCTCTGGATCTGTACCCAAGAAGTACGTAGGACGGAAAGGTGATCCTCCACAGCCGGAGTATCCTGGGGAGAGAATACCTCCGGTAACACGGCAGGTTGGAACCCATAATTGGCCATGAAGGGAGACGTCCCAGAGGAAGAGTTCACCGCCGTGTTCCTGGCAAACTCAGCCCAAGGCAGGAGGTCAACCCAATTGTCTTGGTGATCGGAGACATAGCAACGAAGGAATTGCTCCAAGGCCTGATTGGATCGTTCTGCGGCCCCATTGGACTGAGGGTGGTAGGCCGAGGAGAAAGAGAGATGAATCCCCAACTGGGAGCAAAAGGCGCGCCAGAACCTGGACACAAACTGACTCCCCCGATCCGACACAATCTCCTTGGGCAAACCGTGCAACCGGAAGACCTCCCTGGCAAAAATCGAGGCCAACTCTTGTGCAGAGGGTAACTTCTTGAGAGGAACACAGTGGCACATTTTGGAAAACCGATCCACAATCATGAGAATGACCGTATGGCCTCGGGATGCAGGAAGGTCCACAATGAAATCCATCCCCAGGTGTGACCATGGACGCTCCCCGGTGGCTATGGGTTGCAAAAGGCCCAACGGAAGGTGCCGAGGGGACTTACTCTGGGCACAAACGGAGCATGCCGCTACATATGCGGCGATGTCGGAACGTAGAGAAGGCCACCAGAACAGACGTGAAACCGCCCAGGACAGCTGATTCTTTCCAGGGTGCCCCGCGGCCTTGGAGTTATGGTAGGTTCGCAACAACCGAGTGCGCAACTCCTCAGGCACAAAACATCTGCCGTTGGGTCTCCCAGAGGGAGCACCAGATTGAGCCGCCAAAATCTGCTCACCCAGAGGAGAGGTCAGGCTGGTGCGAATAGCAGCCAGGATCTGATTCGGGGGTATGACCGTAGTCGGAATCGACTCCTCCCCGGACAGCTCGGAGTACTGCCGTGATAAGGCATCCGCTCTGATGTTCTTGGAGCCGGGTAGGTAGGAGACCACGTAATTAAAACGTGACAAGAACAGAGCCCATCTGGCCTGACGTGGTGTCAATCTCTTGGCCTCAGAGAGGTAGGTCAGATTCTTGTGGTCCGTCAGGATGAGAACCGGAACCACCGAGCCCTCGAGCAAGTGCCTCCATTCTTTAAGGGCCTGCACGATGGCCAATAACTCCCTGTCACCAATCTGATAGTTGCACTCCGCGGAAGACAGTTTCCGGGAGTAAAACCCACAAGGAAGCAGAGGACCCTCTGGTGTTCTACGCTGAGACAGGAGGGCGCCTACTCCCGTCTCAGACGCGTCCACCTCGAGGACAAAAGGCAACCCAGGGTTGGGATGTGACAGAATCGGAGCCGACACAAAGGCGGACTTTAGAGCCTCAAAAGCTCGGATGGCCTCGAGCGGCCAGACCTGAGGATTACTGCCCTTCCTGGTCAGATCCGTGAGAGGCTTGGCTAGCATGGAAAAGTCCCTGATGAACTTCCGATAATAATTGGCGAAGCCCAAAAAGCGCTGCAGGGCACGAAGCCCACTGGGCTGGGGCCACTGTAAGACAGCCGAAACCTTCTCAGGATCCATGGAGAACCCCTCAGCGGAAATGATGTAACCTAAGAAGGTTACCTGGGATCGGTGAAATTCGCATTTCTCAAGCTTACCGAACAGCTTGTTCTCTCGTAAGCGTTGCAACACTCGTCTGACATCCAGAATGTGGGCCTCCATGGATGCAGAATATACCAAGATGTCATCCAAATAGACCACCACACACTGCTGCAACAGGTCACGGAAAACATCGTTGATGAATTCCTGGAAGACTGCGGGCGCATTGCACAACCCAAAGGGCATAACCAAGGATTCATAATGACCGGTCCTGGTGTTAAACGCGGTCTTCCACTCATCGCCCGCCTTGATCCTTACCAGGTTATATGCTGCCCTCAGGTCGAGTTTGGTAAAGACCGTGGCCCCTTTGAGGCGATCGAACAGCTCGGAAATCAAGGGTATCGGGTAAGCGTTCTTGATCGTGATGCGATTGAGACCCCTGTAGTCGATGCAAGGCCTCAACTCACCGCCCTTCTTTTTCACAAAGAAAAATCCAGCCCCTGCCGGGGACGAGGATTTGCGAATGTGTCCGCGTGAAAGCGCCTCCCTCACGTACTCCTCCATGGCCTCATTCTCCGCTACCGACAGTGGATAGACTTTGCCACGAGGAGGAACGGCACCAGATTGTAACTCTATGGCACAATCGTATGGGCGGTGCGGAGGTAGGGCAACCGCACGCACCTTATCGAATACATCCCGGTACTCCTCGTATTCAGGAGGCAACAGAGAGTCCGAGGAAGTACACAGCAACTTGACAGGCCCATGGATGCAACTAGCCCCACACTGCGGTGACCACGAGAGGATCTCGGCCGATCTCCAATCGAAAGTCGGATTATGCTTCTGGAGCCAGGGGTACCCCAAGACCACCGAGTAGTGTGGAGACGAAATAACCTGGAGACAGACCGACTCTCTGTGAACGGCACCAATGGCCATCCCCACTGGAAGGGTCTCCTGAGTCACGTGTGGCGGCAGAAGGGGTCTGCCGTCTATCGCCTCAAGAGCCAGTGGGGAACCTCGAGGCTGCAGAGGAATGGAATTGGCGGCGGCGAACACACTATCAATGAACAAGCCACCAGCACCAGAGTCCACCAACGCCTGGGTCGTCACCGAGCCCCCGACCCAGGAGAGGACAACAGTAATCAGTGGTTTGTCAACACGGGAAACCGGGGACGAGGAGACTCCACCCAAGATCTGCCCCCGACAGGATCTCAGGTGCGAGCGTTTCCCGGACGGTTCGGGCATGCCAACCGAAAATGCCCACCGAGACCACAGTACATGCATCGGCCCTCGCGTCTCCGGAGTACCCTCTCCCCCTCGGACAGGCGAGCAACCCCCAGCTGCATGGGTTGACCCCCAGACCAGTCATCCCCAGGAGGCGTGGGAGGAGAGGGAGGCACGGGTGGGACAGCAAACGTAGGCGCGAATCTGTTAGAAGGCCTCCGCAGGCTCTCCTTAAAGGAAGGTCTCTCCCTGAGTCTGGTGTCAATCAAAATCAGGAAAGAAATAAGGGACTCGAGCTCCACTGGTAGGTCCTTGGCTGCAATCTCATCCTTCAAGGCATCCGAGAGACCATGAGAGAAAGCAGCGACCAGAGCCTCATTATTCCAGCCCACCTCTGCTGCCAGGGTACGAAACTCAATGGCGTATTCAGCTACGGATCGTGAACCCTGTCTGATGGACATAAGGAGCTTCGCAGCAGAGGCAGCACGAGCCGGCACATCGAATACCTTCCGAAGAGAAGCAACAAAACCGGAAAACTCGGCAACCACCGGATTGTTGTTCTCCCATAAAGGGCTGGCCCAGGCCAAGGCCTTGTCCGAGAGCAGCGAGATCAAGAAGCCCACCTTTGATCTCTCAGTAGGAAAGGCATGTGGCAGCAACTCGAAATAAATGGCCACCTGGTTAAGGAAACCTCGGCACTGAGTTGGCTCTCCCCCAAAGCGCTGTGGAAGGGGGGCAGAACCGGTCATACCCCGAAACACCGCAGGTGCAGCAACAGGTGTCGGGGTAGACTCTGGCGCAACAACCGGAGCGGCAGTAGGAGCGGGCCCAGGAGCGACAACCGACCCATCGGCAACGGAAGCTAAATGAGCCGTGCGTTCAAGCAGGGTTTGTAACGCCACAGCGAACCGACCCAACAGGTGATCCTGCTGATCAAGTCTGGCAACCAGCGTAGGTAGCGAGGATGGCCCTGTACCGTCAGAATTCATGGCTTGGTCCTAATGTCATGGAACCATGAACCAGACGTACAACAGAGATAGGTGGAATAAGAAGGCTTTATTGAAAATCAAGCCGTAGCTAAAGTCCAAACGGATGGCTAAACTGAAGCAGGGTCTTGCGTAGACGGAGGTCAGGAACCAGGAGGGTAGTCAGACGTAGCCAGGATCAGGAACCAACGGGGTAGTCAGACGAGGCCAGGATCAGGAACCAGAAGCAGCAGCAGTCTTTGAAGCATGTGCACACAGGAGGACCAAGCAAGGAACTGAAGCCACAGACCTTCTATATATATGAGCTAGGCATCCAGCTCCTCCCAGTGGGAAGGAGGAGCCGCAGGGTGGGAGGCTACAAGAAACCCAGAAACCAAGATGGCCGCCAGCACATGTCAAACGAAGGAGAACAGTGAGAAGGTAAGACCATGACACCAGGCTCGCTCTGCTCCTGTCGTCCTGGATCGCCCAGGCTCGCTCTGCTCCTGTCGTCCTGGATCGCCCAGGCTCGCTCTGCTCCTGTCGTCCTGGATCGCCCAGGCTCGCTCTGCTCCTGTCGTCCTGGATCGCCCAGGCTCGCTCTGCTCCTGTCATCCTGGATCGCCCAGGCTCGCTCTGCTCCTGTCATCCTGGATCGCCCAGGCTCGCTCTGCTCCTGTCATCCTGGATCGCCCAGGCTTGCTCTGCTCCTGTCATCCTGGATCGCCCAGGCTCGCTCTGCTCTTGTCATCCTGGATCGCCCAGGCTCGCTCTGCTCCCGTCTCCCTGGATCGCCCAGGCTCGCTCTGCTCCTGCCTCCCTGGATCTCCCAGGCTCGCTCTGCTCCTGTCTCCCTGGATCTCCCAGGCTCGCTCTGCTCCTGTCTCCCTGGGTCGCCCAGGCTCGCTCTGCTCCTGTCTCCCTGGGTCGCCCAGGCTCGCTCTGCTCCTGTCTCCCTGGATCGCCCAGGCTCGCTCTGCTCCAGTCTCCCTGGATCGCCCAGGCTCGCTCTGCTCCAGTCTCCCTGGATCGCCCAGGCTCGCTCTGCTACAGTCTCCCTGGATCGCCCAGGCTCGCTCTGCCCCAGTCTCCCTGGATCGCCCAGGCTCGCTCTGCTCCAGTCTCCCGGGATCGCCCAGGCTCGCTCTGCTCCAGTCTCCCTGGATCGCCCAGGCTCGCTCTGCTCCTGTCTCCCTGGATCGCCCAGGCTCGCTCTGCTCCAGTCTCCCTGGATCGCCCAGGCTCGCTCTGCTCCCCCTAGGCTCGCTCTGCTCCCCCTAGGCTCGCTCTGCTCCCCCTAGGCTCGCCCTACCTCGGTCATGCTGGATCGCCCAGGCTCGCTCTGTCTCTGTCATTCTGGATCACCCAGGCCCGCTCTACCTCAGTCTTCCTGGGTCACCCAGGCCCACGTTGCCTCTCTCATCCTGGGTCGCCCAGGCCCATGTTGCCTCTCACATCCTGGATCGCCCAGCTTGCTCTTCCATTTGTTGATGTGCTATTTTTATGGTACTTCACACTTGCGTTAAACTTTTCCGGTATTAAGTTCCGCCCTAGGGGCTCAATACCGTAAAAAAAGTTTTATCCTAATGCATTCTGAATGGGGAGCAATCTGTTCAGTACGCATAAGGATGTCTTCAGTTCAGTCACTGTATAGTTTTTGGAAGGAGAAAATACCGCAGCATGCCAAAATTCCGGAACACTTGTCTGAATGCCGGATCCGGCATTAATTCCCATTAAAATGTATTAATGCCGTATCCGGTATCAAGTGTTTCGGCAAAACATGAACAGCGCCATCTATTGGTTTCATAGTCTTATGAGAATACTAGTATTAAGGCTGGTTACAGCCTGCATTTGTGGGAGGGGCTGCTGACTATATGTTCCCCACGCGTCCTCACCTTGAGGACGGTTGCTTCATGCAGCTTCCTCGATCCGTCCCGTCACTTCCGGTTCGCAGCGCGTCACTTCCGGGGCTCCTCCGAGCGGTGGTCACGTGCTCCTTGCACTCTGGACCCGAGCGCTCCGCCTCCCCCACGCTTCGGCAGGACGGGTAGGGTCCGGCCTGCGGGCTACCCCCTCCTCTGGGTCTCACCCATCCTCTGGCTTGGGCGCTGTCCCAGGCCGGCGTGCGTTCCGGCGGGGGGCGCGCGCCGGAGCTTCTCGGCCGGGCCTGGGCTTCCGGTCACGTGATCGGCGTGCGTTCCAGCTTGGAGCGCACGCCGGAATCCGGCCGGGCCCGGGCCCTCGGTCACCTGCTCGGAGTGCGTTCCGGCGTGGAGCGCGCGCCGGATCCCTCACTCAGGCCAGACGATTCCAGGGCAGCGGCCCCAGGGCAGGTAAGCTCTGTCCCCACCGGGTCCCTCCTCACCGCAACTCCCTGTCCGGGCCCCCTTGTTCCGTGCTTCTTGTGGTCGGATAGGCGTGCGTTCCAGCGCGGAACGCACGCCGATACCTGCTCAAGCATGGTTTTTATTATGCATGCATACCCTCTCAGGCAACACTTACACAGCAATGAGAACTCAGATACACAGAACTATCGAGTTGACATTGCTTCAAATAAACAATTATAGTGCAGTATAATCATGTTTCAACACTCCTACAGTCCTATATATCATATACGTGATATACCCAGGATAACACGCGATACACATGATAGATACGCTGTATCCACTGCTTTGCGAATTCCACCCTTGTTCCGTGCACGTGCATCTCACCATATGTCTTCCGCCCCCAACATCAGACAATGCTCTGCACTGTTTTTCATAGGTTGTCATTTCACAATGTTTGTTTCCACAATGTCCTCTGAGAGATGTGGATATTTTCTTAAGCAGGTGGCCCCGGTGCATTTGTTTATGGCGCAGCGGCGTTGGGGCCGCCGTCCTGTGCACATGTGTCTGGCGGCCGTGTCTGCCGCCCTCTTGGGCGCATGCGTCTGGCACCATTGTAGTGCCGTCCTCGCATGCTCAGGTTTGGCACAGCTGTCCCGTGCGGCCCTCCTGGGCACATGCGTGTGGCACTGCCGTGTTACACCTAGGTGCTGATTATTGCTTGTTGTCTATACTTGGGTCTGTTTTCCATGCTTCTTATCTCGCTCGCACACATCATCTGTAGTCTTCCTGGATCGCCCAGGCTCGTTCCGCCTCTGTCATCCTGGATCGCCCAGGCTCGTTCCTGTCTCTGTCATCCTGGATCGCCCAGGCTCGTTCCTGTCTCTGTCATCCTGGATCGCCCAGGCTCGTTCTGCCTCTGTCATCCTGGATCGCCCAGGCTCGTTCCTGTCTCTGTCATCCTGGATCGCCCAGGCTCGTTCCTGTCTCTGTCATCCTGGATCGCCCGGGCTCGTTCCTGTCTCTGTCATCCTGGATCGCCCGGGCTCGTTCTGCCTCTGTCATCCTGGATCACCCAGGCTCGTTCTGCCTCTGTCATCCTGGATCACCCAGGCCCACACTGCCTCTGTCATCCTTCCTTGCTCCCCGCCCGGTCCTCCGGTCCCGCATCCTCTTTCTCTTCCCTGCTCTCCTAAAGCGATGTTTAAGAATAATGATAATATTAAAGCCAATTGGTACAAGTTCTTCTTTAGTACACCGGACCTGGGGGTATCTACAACTGTAATCAGGTATAATTTCATGTATTGTTTCTATTTTTCATTTATTTTGCAGTACATTCCAGCCGAGAAGCCGTGGTTAGCAGGCACGGGGCTGGCTGGCCTGTTTCTCCATTTCGATAAAAAAAAAAAAAAAAAAAGAGGAAAGAAGCTTCAGGAACGCAGCGGAGAGACCAGACGCCGGTGTGATCATTAAGGTGCTGCCTTGCGGACGCTGCTGCAGGGGTCTGGAACTGCGATTCTGGTTCCCATCGTCTAGGCTACCGCTGGCCCAGGTTAAGTAAGTTCGAACCTCCAGTGGACCCCTATTCCCACAAATGCCTTTTAATCGCTGCACAATCGCTCTCTGCCTCCTCGACTGGAACCAGAAACTGCACCTTCCACTGCTGCTATCAGATGTAACACAGGTTATCCCCTTCGGGGTAGCTAACTCCATGGATGTCGTTTTAGTCGTGGGGTTTGTTACTGTGCCATTTTTCCGGTTTCCTAATGTACCATTTTGGGCAATCTTTTCTATAACAAACAGGGCTGCGGTGCTGTCGTTTATTCAGCCCTCCCGATCAGAAGTAGCGGCTCATCAGCTTCCCGAATTCTTCAGGTATCAGGTATACGCCTTTTGTCTGTCTTCCCTGTCGTCCTGGATCACCCAGGCTCTCTCTGCTCCTGTCATCCTGGATCGCCCAGGCTCGCTCTGCTCCTGTCGTCCTGGATCGCCCAGGCTCGCTCTGCTCCTATCGTCCTGGATCGCCCAGGCTCGCTCTGCTCCTATCGTCCTGCATCGCCCAGGCTCGCTCTGCTCCTGTCGTCCTGGATCGCCCAGGCTCGCTCTGCTCCTGTCGTCCTGGATCGCCCAGGCTCGCTCTGCTCCTGTCGTCCTGGATCGCCCAGGCTCGCTCTGCTCCTGTCGTCCTGGATCGCCCAGGCTCGCTCTGCTCCTGTCATCCTGGATCGCCCAGGCTCGCTCTGCTCCTGTCATCCTGGATCGCCCAGGCTCGCTCTGCTCCTGTCATCCTGGATCGCCCAGGCTTGCTCTGCTCCTGTCATCCTGGATCGCCCAGGCTCGCTCTGCTCTTGTCATCCTGGATCGCCCAGGCTCGCTCTGCTCCCGTCTCCCTGGATCGCCCAGGCTCGCTCTGCTCCTGCCTCCCTGGATCTCCCAGGCTCGCTCTGCTCCTGTCTCCCTGGATCTCCCAGGCTCGCTCTGCTCCTGTCTCCCTGGGTCGCCCAGGCTCGCTCTGCTCCTGTCTCCCTGGGTCGCCCAGGCTCGCTCTGCTCCTGTCTCCCTGGATCGCCCAGGCTCGCTCTGCTCCAGTCTCCCTGGATCGCCCAGGCTCGCTCTGCTCCAGTCTCCCTGGATCGCCCAGGCTCGCTCTGCTACAGTCTCCCTGGATCGCCCAGGCTCGCTCTGCCCCAGTCTCCCTGGATCGCCCAGGCTCGCTCTGCTCCAGTCTCCCGGGATCGCCCAGGCTCGCTCTGCTCCAGTCTCCCTGGATCGCCCAGGCTCGCTCTGCTCCTGTCTCCCTGGATCGCCCAGGCTCGCTCTGCTCCAGTCTCTCTGGATCGCCCAGGCTCGCTCTGCTCCCCCGAGGCTCGCTCTGCTCCCCCTAGGCTCGCTCTGCTCCCCCTAGGCTCGCCCTACCTCGGTCATGCTGGATCGCCCAGGCTCGCTCTGTCTCTGTCATTCTGGATCACCCAGGCCCGCTCTACCTCAGTCTTCCTGGGTCACCCAGGCCCACGTTGCCTCTCTCATCCTGGGTCGCCCAGGCCCATGTTGCCTCTCACATCCTGGATCGCCCAGCTTGCTCTTCCGCCGTCACCTGGACCGTCACGTCACTAACTACCACTGCCTTCCCGGTTCGCTCAGGTCATTTAACAGCCCAGCTCCGGCCTGAATCACTCATGCCCTTGTTACCTCCCGTGTCGGTCGGTTCAATTAACTATTTCCCTCCTACAGCGTGGGTAGTCTTCTTGCCCACTTATCCAGGCCTACCCCGCACTGGCTCCAGGCACAGTTCAGCCAGATAGATCTTGGAGGGTGATAGGCATCCCTCCCGACTCCACGCCAATGTACACCTCAGCCCCTACCACAATTACTCTTGTCATAAGACAATGAAACCAATAGATGGCTCTGTTCATGAGTAGTGTAAATGGTTTTTCAGCTGAAAAACAAGGCAGATTCTGCTCATTTGAATGTCTTTCCCATAGGCCCATGTTTATGCAAATTAGTTTTTACATGACAAAACTGTATAGAAAGGTTATTGAATATTATGTTAGGACAATCAGAAAACTTTTTGTCTCCCTAATGATATTGATCTAGGTGCGCAGGTCCACCCAAGCCATCCCACAGATCTGAAGTAACTTTGAGGCTTACTGGCTCTTAGTCAGACGAGAGCTGGTTTGGAATGCATCAGACTGGATATAACATTTTGGAGTTATAGAACTTGATAAGAAAGTTTGCAATAAAGTCCGATGATGATTTGATGGAACGTTTCTGAGTGATAGATCGTAAATATTCTTATCTGAGAAAAAAAGCTGGTTTGGAATGTCTCATACGGCACAAGACTGATATTGTAAGATATACTGACTAAGCCTGTCATCTGTCTCATGAATAGATTGATGGTTTGAATATACCTGGCTTTTGGCATATAGCCTTTGTGTGGTTGTCTATTGTATGGCATAGATAATAGGAGTCTAAGACGCATCCAGCTATTCTCTTAATGCTGTTTCCAAACTATTTTGATGGGGTTTCCATCAATTTCTAACCTTTTTTTGTGAACCAGACACCCTCTTCTCTTCTGAGCAGGGGGTGCCTGGGGTTCTACCATTGACTTCCATTGTGCTGGGTAGAACACACGAGCACTTTGGTGCTCGATCAACACTACAGATCAGCAATTGCCCTGTATGAACCTGACTGTAAATCCCAAGATGTAACAGCATCTTATCATGGCTCCACACTGGAGTGGTGCCATTATGAGATGCTTGTGCAATTTGTGATTTCCAGTGATATTGGGTAAATGATAAAACACATGACAACAATTTCTACCATGTCAAACTTCTCAAGTGTAGTAGAAACCATTTTTCAAGTTCTACATGAAGGTTCTCTATTGATGTTTATTCATATGTTTTTTGTGTTCTCTTGTGAATCCAACATTGCACCACATAAGCTTTTCTGTTAGGAGAAAAAAATTATAAGGTGCCATGAGGACTCCATACAGCCTTAGGGCACCTTCACGCACTGGGGTTGTTTTGGTGACAAGCACATGGATTTCTTCAAGCCGCATTCAAATGAATGAAACAGATTTTCTGTTGCAGAAATTTCTGCCACAAAATGCATCATATTTGAAGTCACCCTCAGTCTTCTGCTATGGCCAGGGTCTCCAACTATATGTAAATTATGAAAAGCCTGCAAAAATTGGGGACTTTTTCTAGTGTCCATAAAATAAAATTCATGTACAAAGCTGGAGGAGTTTGTACACGTTGCTTCTAATGTACTTATCATTTTACAGATTACAGTAAATAATGATAATGGGTCCATTATAGACGCATTTAGAATCTTTACCATTTATTCAGATGGGACACTGGTTATGGCCACTTGTGCTTAGGTGTAAGATGGTTCTCCCCAGGCATATTCACTGAATAATTTTGGCTCAATGATCTACGCAAATTGTTTCCACCATGGCAATGGGCACAAAAATGCATAGCTATACAATTTAGACTCAGTTCACATCTGAATTAGTGATTATATCATGAGCCTCTGTTACAGGATGAGTCCAAACTATTAGAAAAAATAATGCAGCATAGAACTATTTTTTCCTGCAAATGGCCAGACATCAAGGCAGAAACTTGACTGATCTGATTATAGTCAATGGAGGCAATATTGGTGTCTATCCAGCACTACTGTTGCTTTAGTTTTTCTGTTCCTATGAGAGAATAGAAAAATGCAAATCCAAATGTGAACATACAGTTGTTCAGAAAGTGGCTAGGTACCATGGAGGAGATAGAGGAAAGTCAAGGCAGTCAAATTAGGGGAGGGTGAAAAGTAAAAGAACAGTGATCATTTAAGGAGGTAGCTTGTACTGTGGCCTCCATCCAACCAACTATGCAGCACTTTGGGAATATAGCCAGCTAAGTTCATTACTGCCAAATCAATGGGAGGGAAGGGATGCAAATGAGCTCTTAACAAGCTCTGCCTCTAATGCCACCAAATGTAAGGCAGCTATCCTATAGGTCAATGTTCAGCTTTTAAAATAAGCCTTGAGACTTGACTTGGATATTAAGTCAGTGTGAGGAGACTTATAGGCCATATTTGTCCCCTGGAATTCTGGGAGGGAAGGGATGCAAATGATCTCTTAGAGCTTGTTAAGAGTTCGACACATTTCTTCAACAACGACTTATGAAAAATATTATGAATTTTCAAAGCCTGAGGAAGTTCAAGACAGAAGGCTACAGAGTTAACAATGGCAGTAATCTTATATGGACCAATAAATCTTGAGCCCAACTTCCAAGAAGGTACCTTATGCTTAATGTTTTTTCTGGACAGCCACACAGAATCACCCACTCTCAGGTCCGGACCATTCATACGTCTCCTGTCAGCCGGACACTTATACCTGTTGTCCATCTTTTTCAGGTTATTTTGAATTCTCTGCCAAATCGAAGAGAAAGAAGAGGAAAATCGTTCCTCCTCAGGAATACTGGAAGTTTGAGAACCAGAAAATGTGCCAAACTGTGGATGGAATCCCTATGCCCCCCAAAAAACGGCAACTTATCAGTGGACTCCTGTTTATGGTTATTAATGGCAAACTCAGCTAACGACAACAATGAAGACCACTCCTCCTGGTTCTCCAAAACAAAACATTACAAGTAGGTCTCCAGATTCTGATTGGTGCGCTCCTTCTGTCCGTTCGACTGAGGATAAAAATCCAAAGAAAAGGACAATTGTACCCCCAGTCGAGTACAGAACGCTTTCCAGAATCTGGAAACAAATCCCCTGATCAGACACCACATCAGATGTAATACCATGTAGTTTCACGGTTTTATCGACAAACACCTGTGCAAGAGCAGGCAATGCTATAAAATGCGCCATTTTGCTAAACCGATCAACTACCACCAGGATCACGGCTTTTCCTGAAGAATTCCGTAAATCCGTGATAAAGTCCATGGACAAATGCGTCCAAGGTCTGGACGGGCTGGATAAAGAAAGAAGAGATCCAGAAGGCCGAGTATGTGTCACCTTAGCTCGAGCACAGGTACAACAGGCTGACACATAGTCCTCAACACACGCAGCCCCGGCCACCAAAATCTGCACGAGATGAGATCGACAGTGAATTACCTCCCAGGGTGTCCAGCCAAGACAGTACAGTGATGTTACTCAAATGATGTACAGTACAGACCAAAAGTTTGGACACACCTTCTCTTTCAAAGAGTTTTCTTAATTTTCATGACTATGAAAATTGTAGATTCACACGGAAGGCATCAAAACTATGAATTGACACATGTGGAATTATATACATAACAAAAAAGTGTGAAACAACTGAAAATATGTCATATTCTAGGTTCTTCAAAGTAGCCACCTTTTGCTTTGATTACTGCTTTGCACACTCTTGGCATTCTCTTGATGAGCTTCAAGAGGTAGTCACCTGAAATGGTCTTCCAACAATCTTGAAGGAGTTCCCAGAGATGCTTAGCACTTGTTGGCCCTTTTGCCTTCACCCTGCGGTCCAGCTCACCCCAAACCATCTCTATTGGGTTCAGGTCCGGTGACTGTGGAGGCCAGGTCATCTGGCGCAGCAACCCATCACTCTTCTTCATGGTCAAATTGCCCTTACACGGCCTGGAGGTGTGTTTGGGGTCATTGTCCTGTTGAAAAATAAATTATGGTCCAACTAAACGCAAACCGGATGGAATAGTATGCCGCTGCAAGATGCTGTGGTAGCCATGCTGGTTCAGTATGCCTTCAATTTTGAATGAATCCCCAACAGTGTCACCAGCAAAGCACCCCCACATCATCACACCTCCTCCTCCATGCTTCACGGTGGCAACCAGGCATGTAGAGTCCATCCGTTCACCTTTTCTGCGTCACACAAAGACACGGTGGTTGGAACCAAAGATCTTAAATTTGGACTCATCAGACGAAAGCACAGATTTCCACTAGTCTAATGTCCATTCCTTGTGTTCTTCTGCTTGTTGCCTGTCCTTAGCAGTGGTTTCCTAGCAGATATTCTACCATGAAGGCCTGATTCACACAGTCTCCTCTTAACAGTTGTTCTAGAGATGTGTCTGCTGCTAGAACTCTGTGTGGCATTGACCTGGTCTGTAATCTGAGCTGATGTTAACCTGCTTATCCTCCGCAGCAGAGGTGACTCTTTGTCTTCCTTTCCTGGGGCGGTCCGCATGTGAGCCAGTTTCTTTGTAGCGCTTGATGGTTTTTGTGACTGCACTTAGGGACACTTTCAAAGTTTTCCTAATTTTTCGGACTGACTGACCTACCTTTATTTCTTAAAGTAATGATGGCCACTTGTTTTTCTTTACTTAGCTGCTTTTTTCTTGCCATAATACAAATTCTAACAGTCTATTCAGTAGGACTATCAGCTGTGTATCCACCTGACTTCTCCACAACGCAACTGATGGTGCCAACCCCATTTATAAGGCAAGAAATCCCACTTATTAAACCTGACAGGGCACACCTGTGAAGTGAAAACCATTTCAGGTGACTACCTCTTGAGGCTCATCAAGAGAATGCCAAGAGTGTGCAAAGCAGTAATCAAAGCAAAAGGTGGCTACTTTGAAGAACCTAGAATATGACATATTTTCAGTTGTTTCACACTTTTTTGTTATGTATATAATTCCATATGTGTTAATTCATAGTTTTGATGCCTTCAGTGTGAATCTACAATTTTCATAGTCATGAAAATTCTTTGAATGAGAAGGTGTGTGCAAACTTTTGGTCTGTACTGTATGTCTGAAGGAACAAACAATTTTCCTGGAGGACAAGAGTCCAGAGCATCCTCTTGGTCCTCCAACACCTTAGCCTCAAGATCAGGATATAGGGCAGATGTGACTTCCCCTTCAGACAAAATAGGACTAGGATCTTTATAATCCCCCCCCCCCCCCCCCCCCCGGAAAGCTGCGCAACACAGCATCCGCCTTGACGTTCTTAACCCCAGGGCGGTAGGTGACAATGAAGGCCTGCCTTGGATTTAGTCGTTTAGCCGACTCAAGGTAAGACAGATTTTTGTGATCAGTAAAAACCTCACCCTGAAGCGCGGCCAAGGAGGGAAAAGTTTTGGAAGATGGTGAAGGAATACATAGCAGACCGTCACAGTGTCCTAAATGATCCCTCAGTGCCTTCCAACTACTGGGTGTCCAAGCTGGACACGTCCAGAAACTTCAATAATCTGCAGCACTCGCCAGTAGTTGGTGAAAAATGGTTATTTATTCACTCAGACAGCTAGATTACAGCGACGTTTTGACCTTGGTTGGGATGAGTAGTGCTGACAATCTCTGAATTTTTCCAAGCTGAACACGTGGCACGAACTTGCACTCTACGCCTTGGAGGTGCTGGCCTGCCCTGCCACCAGCGTTTTGTCTGAGCGGGTATTTAGTGCTGCTGGGGGCATCATAACAGATAAGTGTATCCGCCTGTCAACTGGCAATGCTGACAGGTTGACTCAGATAAAAATAAACAAGGCCTGGACTTCTCAACTCCCCCAGAGCACAGAAACATAGAAACATAGAATGTGCCGGCAGATAAGAACCATTCGGCCCATCTAGTCTGCCCAATATACTGAATACTATGAATAGCCTCTGTCCCTATCTTATATGAAGGATGGCCTTATGCCTATCCCATGCATGCTTAAACTCCTGCACTGTATTTGCAGTTACTACTACTGCAGGAAGGCTATTCCATGTATCCACTACTCTCTCAGTAAAGTAATACTTCCTGATATTACTTTTAAACCTTTGCCCCTCTAATTTAAAACTATGTCCTCTTGTAGCAGTTTTTCTTTTTTAAATATTCTCTCCTCTTTTACCTTGTTGATTCCCTTTATGTATTTAAAAGTTTCTATCATATCCCCTCTGTCTCGTCTTTCTTCCAAGCTGTACATCTGAGCAGATGATGAACAGCTGAGCAGATGATGAACATAAAGGCAATCTCATTCTATCATTTATAATGTACTTAATCTACTGTAGTGTATTCCCATGCATCTTTTCCACCACAAAAAAGAGTATATGGTTGAATCTTGTTTTCTCCTCCTCATCCAGATTGTATATATTCCCTCCACTCTCATTTTTTTTTAATAGGGTCAGCTCAACTACAGGCCCTTGCACCTAATGTTTTAGAGAGTCAGCTCAGCAGCAGGCCCTCGCAC
This sequence comes from Bufo gargarizans, assembly GCF_014858855.1. Lineage (NCBI taxonomy): Eukaryota > Metazoa > Chordata > Amphibia > Anura > Bufonidae > Bufo > Bufo gargarizans. Next base: position 453,876,891 of record NC_058080.1, read on the forward strand.
CTAATGTTTTAGAGAGTCAGTTCAGCAGCAGGCCCTCGCCCCTAATGTTTTAGAGGGTCAGTTCAGCAGCAGGACCTCTCTCCTAATGTTTTAGAGGGTCAGCTCAGCAGCAGGCCCACGCCCCTAATGTTTTAGAGGGTTAGCTCAGCAGCAGGCCCTCGCATATAATGTTTTAGAGCGTTAGCTCACCAGCAGGCCCTCGCATATAATGTTTTAGAGTGTCAGCTCACCAGCAGGCACTCGCATATAATGTTTTAGAGCATCAGCTCACCAGCAGGCACTTGCATATAATGTTTTAGAGGGTCAGTTCAGCAGCAGGCCCTCGCCCCTAATGTTTTAGAGGGTCAACTCAGCAGCAGGCCCTCACATATAATGTTTTAGAGCATCAGCTCTCCAGCAGGCTCTCGAATATAATGTTTTACAGGGTCATCTCACCTGCAGACCCAAACCTAAAATCTTTTACAGGGTCAGCTGACCTGCAGGCCCGCAACTTAATGTGAATGAGGTCCTCCTTTATGTGATATACAGGTTGTATCAGAGTGCCTCTTCCTTTTTTGGCAGCATTTGCACTTTATATACAAGTAAATATACAGGAAAGAATGTTTTCAATCAATTTTTCCTATAAAATCGATTTTTTACTTTGGTTTTGTGCATAAAACCATAATTAGATTGTGGGCCTGGTGATCACTTTAAGCCCTTTTAAGCTGCCACAGCAGCATGGTGATAAGAATGAGTGGCAAGGTGACATGGTGTGGAGATGGAGTCCAATTCTAGCTACGCCACTGATGCAGCCCACAAAAGCAAGTTGGGTTTATCGATTACGAAACCTTAATTAAATTGTGAGCCTGGTGATCAGTTTAAGGCCTTTTAAGCAGCAGCAGCAGCATGGTGATAAAAATGAGTGGCAAGGTGACATGGTGTGGAGATGGCAGCATGAGGAGGCCACATAGTGGCACAATGACTGAATCTGGATAAAAGACTAACGCCACAGATTGTTTAGAAAGATGCAGATGGAAACAATCTGTGGAGCTGTATCACGGTCACCTACAGAATAATGCAGCCATCAAATTCAAGTTGGGTTTGTCGGTTCCATCTCCGCTCAGCAGCAGGCCCGCACCTAAAATCTTTTACTGGTTTAGCTCACCTGCAGGCCCGCATTTCGAATCTTTTACTGGGTCAGCTCACATGCAGGCCCGCAACTTAAATCTTTTACAGGGTCAGCTCACATGCAGGCCTTTGCATAGAACTTTTTAGAGGGTCAGCTAAGCTGCAGGCCATTGCATGAAATGTTTTACAGGGTCAGCTCACCTGCAGGCACTAACATATAGTGTTGAGCGCGAATATTCGAATAGTAAATATTAATCGCGAATATCACAACTTCGCAAATTCGCTAATATTTTGAATATAGTTATATATTTATATATCGAATATTCGTCATTTTCTAACATCTGAAAACATGATTCCTCCCTGCTTCTTTCTTGTGGGTCAATGAGTCATTGGCCCACAAGCAACTTAAGCACGAAGGAATCATGTTTTCATATGGAAAACAAATATTCTAAATAATGAATATATTTGCTATATTGCTATAACTTAGTTTTTTAGAATATTCGTCATATTCTAAAACAAGAATATATAGCAATATACCAAAAATTTGTAAACTACATATATAGACTGCAATTAATCTAAAATAGTGCTATAGTATTTTTTTTTTATATATAGTGTAAATTATTTCCAAATCTGAAGTTCAGAAGAGAAAAAAAAAATTAGACTATAATTTTTCTTTATAGCACTGTATTAGCTAAATTACAGTCTATATGTGTATTTTACAAATATTCGCTATATTGCTATAACTTTATTTTTTTGAATATTTGTCATATTCTAAAACAAGAATATATTGCAATATAGCCAATATTCGTAAAATACACATATAGACTGCAATTTAGCTAATATAGTGCTGTAGATTTTTTTTTTTAATAGTGTAAATTATTTCCAAATCTGAAGTTCAGAAGAGAAAAAAATAATTAGACTATAACTAGAGGGATCACATGGATATGCCACCATGAGAGAAGGTAAACAGTATATACCCCAATAGAAGGATGTACAATGTATACACCACCGTTAGTAGGAGCACATTCTATACTGCCACTAATAGAGGGATCCTACTGTCAACACCGCCATTAGAGAAAGAACTCTGTATATACAAGCACTAGAGAGAGCACACTGTATACAGCCACCACTAGAGGGAGCGTACCATATACTGCCACCACTACAGGCATCAGGGGTGGATTGGCCAAAGACCTTACAGGGAAATTTCCCAAGTCCTCCTATCTGCAGTTGGCTCTATACATAATGAGCTCTCAGCAATAATTAACGCTGTGAGAATTAGGCACCCATGTACCTGACCAGTGACCGCACATGCCCTCCTGAATTCAACTGCTCTGGCCCACATGTCACCTCTTAAGCCCACTTCTCTATATCTTAATCAGAGACGAGAGGAGGAGGAAGACAGAAAATGGCAGCTATTGGTGGTCACCATAGAGGCACAGCGTTTGGGGCAGTATACTGTTCTGCACTGTGGTCTATGGTTATGATGGGATGGTATTTTGCGCTATGGTATTGCTAACCCCCTATACCTGTGTTGCCATGCCTTCTGTCAATTTGGACCTTTCTACAACATGGGGCCACTTTTAGTTTTTTTCCAGAGCCACTTCAAGCTCCCAGACCGTCCCTGCCATTAGGAAACGCAGCATCTCATTTTCCAATAGAAGTCCATGGGAAAATAGATCTCGGAGATAGACCTGGCACTTTCAAAGTTATGATGACTGCACCTGACTGACCGCACATAAAGGACCTGACTGACCGCACATAAAGGACCTCATGTCCTGATGATTGTGGCTGATGACTGCATGAGATATAGAGTTGATTAGCCGCTTGTAGTATTTGCTTTACCACGGGTGTTATTATTTTAAGTTAATCAGAATGCTAAAGAACCAGGAAAATTCACAATTCAAACACCACCAACTGCATGCATTTCCTGACCACATCATGCCCACATCATGACCGCATCACAACCGCATCATGACCATGCCATGTGGCCATACCCTAACTGGGAACCATTGGGTGTGACTCTTAAGTCAAAGAAAGTTTTATTTGATTTATTGTAGCTCTGCAGGAATATCTGTCTTTGTAAGTTTTCATATACTAACCGGCTTTTACATTTACGTAATGCATTCCATTACATGAAGCTATACTTTTATTATGCCCAATAGCAGGGTTAAAAGAGTCTCCATTTATTAACAGTTAAACAATGACTTTCCCTCGGCTGGTGTTTAGAGTGGGATGATTGACAGTGCACAGAACTGTTATGCAGTGATGTAATTATAATTTTATTATTGTTTGATTTTTATCACTGTGTGGTGTTTGTTCTCATTTTATATGGGTATGCCTTAAATCATGTAAAGCCAAGTGGGGCATTCAGGTGCCTATAATTCATTTCACAGCTGCTCAGCATTATCTTTGTTCTGTTCTCAAAGAATTCTTGGGCAGCTTTCAAGATGGCTTCATGCTGTCTCTGGCTGAGGATCATTATGACTAGCATGGGTATGACTGTATCAGGGAATAATCTGTGCTTCAACTAGCCATTAGTACATACTGCAGTAAGATCCAAGGAAGTCTATGAACATATAGGGATCATAAAGTATACTACTACTGTCAATCACTGATGGTATTGACATTTATAAGTAGAGTTGAGCGAACACCTGGATGTTCGGGTTCGAGAAGTTCGGCCGAACATCCCGGAAATGTTCGGGTTCGGGATCCGAACCCGATCCGAACTTCGTCCCGAACCCGAACCCCATTGAAGTCAATGGGGACCCGAACTTTTCGGCACTAAAAAGGCTGTAAAACAGCCCAGGAAAGAGCTAGAGGGCTGCAAAAGGCAGCAACATGTAGGTAAATCCCCTGCAAACAAATGTGGATAGGGAAATGAATTAAATTAAAAATTAAATAAATAAAAATTAACCAAAATCAATTGGAGAGAGGTTCCATAGCAGAGAATCTGGCTTCCCGTCACCCACCACTGGAACAGTCCATTCTCAGATATTTAGGCCCCGGCACCCAGGCAGAGGAGAGAGGTCCCGTAACAGAGAATCTGTCTTCATGTCAGCAGAGAATTAGTCTGCATGTCATAGCAGAGAATGAGGCTTCACGTCAGCCACCACTGCAACAGTCCATTGGCATATATTTAGGCCCAGCACACACACAGGCAGAGGAGAGAGGTCCCGTAACAGAGAATCTGTCTTCATGTCAGCAGAGAATTAGTCTGCATGTCATAGCAGAGAATGAGGCTTCACGTCAGCCACCACTGCAACAGTCCATTGGCATATATTTAGGCCCAGCACACACACAGGCAGAGGAGAGAGGTCCCGTAACAGAGAATCTGGCTTCATGTCAGCAGAGAATCAGTCTGCATGTCATAGCAGAGAATGAGGCTTCACGTCAGCCACCACTGCAACAGTCCATTGGCATATATTTAGGCCCAGCACACACACAGGCAGAGGAGAGAGGTCCCGTAACAGAGGATCTGGCTTCATGTCAGCAGAGAATCAGTCTGCATGTCATAGCAGAGAATCAGGCTTCACGTCAGCCACCACTGCAACAGTCCATTGTCATAAATTTAGGCCCAGCACCCAGGCAGAGGAGAGAGGTCCCGTAACAGACAATCTGGCTTCATGTCAGCAGAGAATTAGTCTGCATGTCATAGCAGAGAATGAGGCTTCACGTCAGCCACCACTGCAACAGTCCATTGGCATATATTTAGGCCTAGCACACAGGCAGAGGAGAGAGGTCCCGTAACAGACAATCTGGCTTCATGTCAGCAGAGAATCAGTCTGCATGTCATAGCAGAGAATGAGGCTTCACGTCACCCACCACTGCAACAGTCCATTGGCATATATTTAGGCCTAGCACACAGGCAGAGCAGAGAGGTCCCGTAACAGACAATCTGGCTTCATGACAGCAGAGAATCAGTCTGCATGTCATAGCAGAGAATGAGGCTTCACGTCACCCACCACTGCAACAGTCCATTGGCATATATTTAGGCCTAGCACACAGGCAGAGCAGAGAGGTCCCGTAACAGACAATCTGGCTTCATGACAGCAGAGAATCAGTCTGCATGTCATAGCAGAGAATGAGGCTTCACGTCACCCACCACTGCAACAGTCCATTGGCATATATTTAGGCCTAGCACACAGGCAGAGCAGAGAGGTCCCGTAACAGACGATCTGGCTTCATGTCAGCAGAGAATCAGTCTGCATGTCATAGCAGAGAATGAGGCTTCACGTCAGCCACCACTGCAACAGTCCATTGGCATATATTTAGGCCCAGCACCCAGGCAGAGGAGGGAGGTCCCGTAACAGAGAATCTGTCTTCATGTCAGCAGAGAATTAGTCTGCATGTCATAGCAGAGAATGAGGCTTCACGTCAGCCACCACTGCAACAGTCCATTGGCATATATTTAGGCCCAGCACACACACAGGCAGAGGAGAGAGGTCCCGTAACAGACAATCTGGCTTCATGACAGCAGAGAATCAGTCTGCATGTCATAGCAGAGAATGAGGCTTCACGTCACCCACCACTGCAACAGTCCATTGGCATATATTTAGGCCTAGCACACAGGCAGAGCAGAGAGGTCCCGTAACAGACAATCTGGCTTCATGACAGCAGAGAATCAGTCTGCATGTCATAGCAGAGAATGAGGCTTCACGTCACCCACCACTGCAACAGTCCATTGGCATATATTTAGGCCTAGCACACAGGCAGAGCAGAGAGGTCCCGTAACAGACGATCTGGCTTCATGTCAGCAGAGAATCAGTCTGCATGTCATAGCAGAGAATGAGGCTTCACGTCAGCCACCACTGCAACAGTCCATTGGCATATATTTAGGCCCAGCACCCAGGCAGAGGAGGGAGGTCCCGTAACAGAGAATCTGTCTTCATGTCAGCAGAGAATTAGTCTGCATGTCATAGCAGAGAATGAGGCTTCACGTCAGCCACCACTGCAACAGTCCATTGGCATATATTTAGGCCCAGCACACACACAGGCAGAGGAGAGAGGTCCCGTAACAGACAATCTGGCTTCATGTCAGCAGAGAATTAGTCTGCATGTCATAGCAGAGAATGAGGCTTCACGTCACCCACCACTGCAACAGTCCATTGGCATATATTTAGGCCCAGCACCCAGGCAGAGGAGGGAGGTCCCGTAACAGAGAATCTGTCTTCATGTCAGCAGAGAATTAGTCTGCATGTCATAGCAGAGAATGAGGCTTCACGTCACCCACCACTGCAACAGTCCATTGGCATATATTTAGGCCTAGCACACAGGCAGAGCAGAGAGGTCCCGTAACAGACAATCTGGCTTCATGACAGCAGAGAATCAGTCTGCATGTCATAGCAGAGAATGAGGCTTCACGTCACCCACCACTGCAACAGTCCATTGGCATATATTTAGGCCTAGCACACAGGCAGAGCAGAGAGGTCCCGTAACAGACGATCTGGCTTCATGTCAGCAGAGAATCAGTCTGCATGTCATAGCAGAGAATGAGGCTTCACGTCAGCCACCACTGCAACAGTCCATTGGCATATATTTAGGCCCAGCACCCAGGCAGAGGAGGGAGGTCCCGTAACAGAGAATCTGTCTTCATGTCAGCAGAGAATTAGTCTGCATGTCATAGCAGAGAATGAGGCTTCACGTCAGCCACCACTGCAACAGTCCATTGGCATATATTTAGGCCCAGCACACACACAGGCAGAGGAGAGAGGTCCCGTAACAGAGAATCTGTCTTCATGTCAGCAGAGAATTAGTCTGCATGTCATAGCAGAGAATCAGGCTTCACGTCACCCACCACTGCAACAGTCCATTGGCATATATTTAGGCCCAGCACCCAGGCAGAGGAGGGAGGTCCCGTAACAGAGAATCTGTCTTCATGTCAGCAGAGAATTAGTCTGCATGTCATAGCAGAGAATGAGGCTTCACGTCAGCCACCACTGCAACAGTCCATTGGCATATATTTAGGCCCAGCACACACACAGGCAGAGGAGAGAGGTCCCGTAACAGAGAATCTGTCTTCATGTCAGCAGAGAATTAGTCTGCATGTCATAGCAGAGAATGAGGCTTCACGTCAGCCACCACTGCAACAGTCCATTGGCATATATTTAGGCCCAGCACACACACAGGCAGAGGAGAGAGGTCCCGTAACAGACAATCTGGCTTCATGTCAGCAGAGAATTAGTCTGCATGTCATAGCAGAGAATGAGGCTTCACGTCACCCACCACTGCAACAGTCCATTGGCATATATTTAGGCCCAGCACCCAGGCAGAGGAGGGAGGTCCCGTAACAGAGAATCTGTCTTCATGTCAGCAGAGAATTAGTCTGCATGTCATAGCAGAGAATGAGGCTTCACGTCAGCCACCACTGCAACAGTCCATTGGCATATATTTAGGCCCAGCACACACACAGGCAGAGGAGAGAGGTCCCGTAACAGAGGATCTGGCTTCATGTCAGCAGAGAATCAGTCTGCATGTCATAGCAGAGAATCAGGCTTCACGTCAGCCACCACTGCAACAGTCCATTGGCATATATTTAGGCCTAGCACACAGGCAGAGGAGAGAGGTCCCGTAACAGACAATCTGGCTTCATGTCAGCAGAGAATCAGTCTGCATGTCATAGCAGAGAATGAGGCTTCACGTCAGCCACCACTGCAACAGTCCATTGTCATAAATTTAGGCCCAGCACCCAGGCAGAGGAGAGAGGTCCCGTAACAGACAATCTGGCTTCATGTCAGCAGAGAATTAGTCTGCATGTCATAGCAGAGAATCAGGCTTCATGTCAGCCACCACTGCAACAGTCCATTGGCATATATTTAGGCCTAGCACACAGGCAGAGGAGAGGTTCATTCAACTTTGGGTAGCATCGCAATATAATGGTAAAATGAAAATAAAAATAGGATTGAATGAGGAAGTGCCCTGGAGTCCAATAATATATGGTTATGGGGAGGTAGTTAATGTCTAATCTGGACAAGGGACGGACAGGTCCTGTGGGATCCATGCCTGGTTCATTTTTATGAACGTCAGCTTGTCCACATTGGCTGTAGACAGGCGGCTGCGTTTGTCTGTAATGACGCCCCCTGCCGTGCTGAATACACGTTCAGACAAAACGCTGGCTGCCGGGCAGGCCAGCACCTCCAAGGCATAAAAGGCTAGCTCTGGCCACGTGGACAATTTAGAGACCCAGAAGTTGAATGGGGCCGAACCATCAGTCAGTACGTGGAGGGGTGTGCACACGTACTGTTCCACCATGTTAGTGAAATGTTGCCTCCTGCTAACACGTTGCGTATCAGGTGGTGGTGCAGTTAGCTGTGGCGTGTTGACAAAAGTTTTCCACATCTCTGCCATGCTAACCCTGCCCTCAGAGGAGCTGGCCGTGACACAGCTGCCTTGGCGACCTCTTGCTCCTCCTCTGCCTTGGCCTTGGGCTTCCACTTGTTCCCCTGTGACATTTGGGAATGCTCTCAGTAGCGCGTCTACCAACGTGCGCTTGTACTCGCGCATCTTCCTATCACGCTCCAGTGCAGGAAGTAAGGTGGGCACATTGTCTTTGTAGCGTGGATCCAGCAGGGTGGCAACCCAGTAGTCCGCACAGGTTAAAATGTGGGCAACTCTGCTGTCGTTGCGCAGGCACTGCAGCATGTAGTCGCTCATGTGTGCCAGGCTGCCCAGGGATAAGGACAAGCTGTCCTCTGTGGGAGGCGTATCGTCATCGTCCTGCCTTTCCCCCCAGCCACGCACCAGTGATGGACCCGAGCTGCGTTGGGTGCCACCCCGCTGTGACCATGCTTCATCCTCATCCTCCTCCACCTCCTCCTCATCCTCGTCCTCCTCGTCCTCCAGTAGTGGGCCCTGGCTGGCCACATTTGTACCTGGCCTCTGCTGTTGCCAAAAACCTCCCTCTGAGTCACTTCGAAGAGACTGGCCTGAAAGTGCTAAAAATGACCCCTCTTCCTCCTCCTCCTCCTCCTCCTCCTGGGCCACCTCCTCTTCCATCATCGCCCTAAGTGTTTTCTCAAGGAGACATAGAAGTGGTATTGTAACGCTGATAACGGTGTCATCGCCACTGGCCATGTTGGTGGAGTACTCGAAACAGCGCAACAGGGCACACAGGTCTCGCATGGAGGCCCAGTCATTGGTGGTGAAGTGGTGCTGTTCTGTAGTGCGACTGACCCGTGCGTGCTGCAGCTGAAACTCCACTATGGCCTGCTGCTGCTCGCACAGTCTGTCCAGCATGTGCAAGGTGGAGTTCCACCTGGTGGGCACGTCGCATATGAGGCGGTGAGCGGGAAGGCCGAAGTTACGCTGTAGCGCAGACAGGCGAGCAGCAGCAGGATGTGAACGTCGGAAGCGCGAACAGACGGCCCGCACTTTATGCAGCAGCTCTGACATGTCGGGGTAGTTGTGAATGAACTTCTGCACCACCAAATTCAGCACATGCGCCAAGCAAGGGATGTGCGTCAAATTGGCTAGTCCCAGAGCTGCAACGAGATTTCGCCCATTATCACACACCACCAGGCCGGGCTTGAGGCTCACCGGCAGCAACCACTCGTCGGTCTGTTGTTCTATACCCCGCCACAACTCCTGTGCGGTGTGGGGCCTGTCCCCCAAACATATGAGTTTCAGAATGGCCTGCTGACGTTTACCCCGGGCTGTGCTGAAGTTGGTGGTGAAGGTGTGTGGCTGACTGGATGAGCAGGTGGAAGAAGAGGAGGAGGAAGCCGAGAAGGAGGAGGTGGCAACAGGAGGCAAAGAATGTTGCCCTGCGATCCTTGGCGGCGGAAGGACGTGCGCCAAACAGCTCTCCGCCTGGGGCCCAGCTGCCACTACATTTACCCAGTGTGCAGTTAGGGAGATATAGCGTCCCTGGCCGTGCTTACTGGTCCACGTATCTGTGGTTAGGTGGACCTTGCCACAGATGGCGTTGCGCAGTGCACACTTGATTTTATCGGATACTTGGTTGTGCAGGGAAGGCACGGCTCTCTTGGAGAAGTAGTGCCGGCTGGGAACAACATACTGTGGGACAGCAAGCGACATGAGCTGTTTGAAGCTGTCTGTGTCCACCAGCCTAAATGACAGCATTTCATAGGCCAGTAGTTTAGAAATGCTGGCATTCAGGGCCAGGGATCGAGGGTGGCTAGGTGGGAATTTACGCTTTCTATCAAATGTTTGTGAGATGGAGAGCTGAACGCTGGCGTGTGACATGGTTGAGACGCTTGGTGATGGAGGTGGTGGTGGTGGTGTTGGTGGTACATCCCCTGTTTGCTGGGCGGCAGGTGCCAACGTTCCTCCAGAGGCGGAGGAAGAGGCCGAGGCGGCAGCAGCAGAATAGGCCGAGGCGGCAGCAGCAGAAGAGGTAGCAGGGGGAGCCTGAGTGACTTCCTTGGTTTTAAGGTGTTTACTCCACTGCAGTTCATGCTTTGCATGCAGGTGCCTGGTCATGCAGGTTGTGCTCAGGTTCAGAACGTTAATGCCTCGCTTCAGGCTCTGATGGCACAGCGTGCAAACCACTCGGGTCTTGTCGTCAGCACATTGTTTGAAGAAGTGCCATGCCAGGGAACTCCTTGAAGCTGCCTTTGGGGTGCTCGGTCCCAGATGGCGGCGGTCAGTAGCAGGCGGAGTCTCTTGGCGGCGGGTGTTCTGCTTTTGCCCACTGCTCCCTCTTTTGCTACGCTGTTGGCTCGGTCTCACCACTGCCTCTTCCTCCGAACTGTGAAAGTCAGTGGCACGACCTTCATTCCATGTGGGGTCTAGGACCTCATCGTCCCCTGCATCGTCTTCCACCCAGTCTTGATCCCTGACCTCCTGTTCAGTCTGCACACTGCAGAAAGACGCAGCAGTTGGCACCTGTGTTTCGTCATCATCAGAGACATGCTGAGGTGGTATTCCCATGTCCTCATCATCAGGAAACATAAGTGGTTGTGCGTCAGTGCATTCTATGTCTTTCACCGCTGGGGAAGGGCTAGGTGGATGCCCTTGGGAAACCCTGCCAGCGGAGTCTTCAAACAGCATAAGAGACTGCTGCATAACTTGAGGCTGAGACAGTTTCCCTGGTATGCATGGGGGTGATGTGACAGACTGATGGGGTTGGTTTTCAGGCGCCATCTGTGCGCTTTCTGCAGAAGACTGGGTGGGAGATAATGTGAACGTGCTGGATCCACTGTCGGCCACCCAATTGACTAATGCCTGTACCTGTTCAGGCCTTACCATCCTTAGAACGGCATTGGGCCCCACCATATATCGCTGTAAATTCTGGCGGCTACTGGGACCTGAGGTAGTTGGTACACTAGGACGTGTGGATGTGGCAGAACGGCCACGTCCTCTCCCAGCACCAGAGGGTCCACTAACACCACCACGACCATGTCCACATCCGCGTCCCTTACTAGATGTTTTTCTCATTGTTATGGTTCACCACAACAACAAATATATTATTTGGCCCAATGTATTGTATTCAAATTCAGCGGGATATAAATTTGAGGCCTAGTATTTAGGCGCTGGGTGACCGGTATGGATTTAGTGACAGAATTAGACTTGGAAATGCACAGAAGCGTGTGTGTGAAGTTATTCTGAATGACCCTATGTGCACCTTCAATATGATCTACCCTTTTAGGGATAGATTTCAAATAGCTCTGATATAGCAGAAACGACTAAATTATGAAATTGCTAAATTGGGAATTGTATTTCAACCCAGAACAAAAAATGTGCTTTGACGGACACTAAATAACTTTCCCAGCCACAACAGGACAGCGGTAACGAGAGATTTAGCGGGATATAAATTTGAGGCCTAGTATTTAGGCGCTGGGTGACAGGTATGGGTTTAGTGACAGAATTAGATTTGGAAATGCACAGTAGCGGGTGTGTGAAGTTATTCTGAATGACCCTATGTGCACCTTGAATATTATATACCCTTTTAGGGATAGATTTCAAATAGCTCTGATATAGCAGAAACCACTAAATTATGAAATTGCTAAATTGGGAATTGTATTTCAACCCAGAACAAGAAATGTGCTTGAACGGACACTAAATAACTCGCCCAGCTACAGCACTAGGGACAGATTTAGCTGGATATAAATTTGAGGCCTAGTATTTAGGCGCTGGGTGACCGGTATGGATTTAGTGACAGAATTAGACTTGGAAATGCACAGAAGCGTGTGTGTGAAGTTATTCTGAATGACCCTATGTGCACCTTGAATATTATATACCCTTTTAGGGATAGATTTCAAATAGCTCTGATATAGCAGAAACCACTAAATTATGAAATTGCTAAATTGGGAATTGTATTTCAACCCAGAACAAGAAATGTGCTTGAACGGACACTAAATAACTCGCCCAGCTACAGCACTAAGGACAGATTTAGCGGGATATAAATTTGAGGCCTAGTATTTAGGCGCTGGGTGACAGGTATGGGTTTAGTGCCAGAATTAGACTTGGAAATACACAGTAGCGGGTGTGTGTGAAGTTATTCTGAATGACCCAATGTGCACCTTGAATATTATATACCCTTTTAGGGATAGATTTCAAATAGCTCTGATATAGCAGAAACCACTAAATTATGAAATTGCTAAATTGGGAATTGTATTTCAACCCAGAACAAGAAATGTGCTTGAACGGACACTAAATAACTCGCCCAGCTACAGCACTAAGGACAGATTTAGCGGGATATAAATTTGAGGCCTAGTATTTAGGCGCTGGGTGACAGGTATGGGTTTAGTGCCAGAATTAGACTTGGAAATACACAGTAGCGGGTGTGTGTGAAGTTATTCTGAATGACCCAATGTGCACCTTGAATATTATATACCCTTTTAGGGATAGATTTCAAATAGCTCTGATATAGCAGAAACCACTAAATTATGAAATTGCTAAATTGGGAATTGTATTTCAACCCAGAACAAGAAATGTGCTTGAACGGACACTAAATAACTCGCGCAGCTACAGCACTAAGGACAGATTTAGCGGGATATAAATTTGAGGCCTAGTATTTAGGCGCTGGGTGACAGGTATGGGTTTAGTGCCAGAATTAGACTTGGAAATACACAGTAGCGGGTGTGTGTGAAGTTATTCTGAATGACCCAATGTGCACCTTGAATATTATATACCCTTTTAGGGATAGATTTCAAATAGCTCTGATATAGCAGAAACCACTAAATTATGAAATTGCTAAATTGGGAATTGTATTTCAACCCAGAACAAGAAATGTGCTTGAACGGACACTAAATAACTCGCCCAGCTACAGCACTAAGGACAGATTTAGCGGGATATAAATTTGAGGCCTAGTATTTAGGCGCTGGGTGACAGGTATGGGTTTAGTGCCAGAATTAGACTTGGAAATACACAGTAGCGGGTGTGTGTGAAGTTATTCTGAATGACCCAATGTGCACCTTGAATATTATATACCCTTTTAGGGATAGATTTCAAATAGCTCTGATATAGCAGAAACCACTAAATTATGAAATTGCTAAATTGGGAATTGTATTTCAACCCAGAACAAGAAATGTGCTTGAACGGACACTAAATAACTCGCCCAGCTACAGCACTAAGGACAGATTTAGCGGGATATAAATTTGAGGCCTAGTATTTAGGCGCTGGGTGACAGGTATGGGTTTAGTGCCAGAATTAGACTTGGAAATACACAGTAGCGGGTGTGTGTGAAGTTATTCTGAATGACCCAATGTGCACCTTGAATATTATATACCCTTTTAGGGATAGATTTCAAATAGCTCTGATATAGCAGAAACCACTAAATTATGAAATTGCTAAATTGGGAATTGTATTTCAACCCAGAACAAGAAATGTGCTTGAACGGACACTAAATAACTCGCCCAGCTACAGCACTAGGGACAGATTTAGCTGGATATAAATTTGAGGCCTAGTATTTAGGCGCTGCGTGACAGGTATGGGTTTAGTGACAGAATTAGACTTGGAAATACACAGTAGCGGGTGTGTGTGAAGTTATTCTGAATGACCCAATGTGCACCTTGAATATTATATACCCTTTTAGGGATAGATTTCAAATAGCTCTGATATAGCAGAAACCACTAAATTATGAAATTGCTAAATTGGGAATTGTATTTCAACCCAGAACAAGAAATGTGCTTGAACGGACACTAAATAACTCGCCCAGCTACAGCACTAGGGACAGATTTAGCTGGATATAAATTTGAGGCCTAGTATTTAGGCGCTGGGTGACCGGTATGGATTTAGTGACAGAATTAGACTGGGATATGGCCAAAAAATAAACAGACTATTGCTGGTTAAATGCACTTGGTGTGACAGCTTCACCCTGATGTAGGCTTTAGCCAAAAAACAACCACACCATTGAGGGTTAAATGCACTTGGTGACAGGCGCAGCTTGCCCCTGATTTAGTATATGGCCAAAAAATGAACAGACTATTGCTGGTTAAATGCACTTGGTGTGACAGCTTCACCCTGATGTAGGCTTTAGCCAAAAAACAACCACACCATTGAGGGTTAAATGCACTTGGTGACAGGCGCAGCTTGCCCCTGATTTTGTATATGGCCAAAAAATGAACAGACTATTGCTGGTTAAATGCACTTGGTGTGACAGCTTCACCCTGATGTAGGCTTTAGCCAAAAAACAACCACACCATTGAGGGTTAAATGCACTTGGTCGCAGCTTGTGCTGGCGCACCACAAGACACAAAATGGCCGCCGATCACCCCAGAAAAATGTGACTGACAAACGGTCTGTGCAGCCTAAAAACAGTGAGCAATTGAGGATCAGCAGCTCAATGATCCACAGCTGCAGATCGATCAGTTAATCAAGTCCTTTGGAGGAGTTAATCTGCCTAATCTCGCCCTACTGTCGCAGCCGCAACCTCTCCCTACGCTAATCAGAGCAGAGTGACGGGCGGCGCTATGTGACTCCAGCTTAAATAGAGGCTGGGTCACATGGTGCTCTGGCCAATCACAGCCATGCCAATAGTAGGCATGGCTGTGATGGCCTCTTGGGGCAAGTAGTATGACGCTTGTTGATTGGCTGCTTTGCAGCCTTTCAAAAAGCGCCAAGAAAGCGTCACAAAAGCGCGAAGAAAGCGACGAACACCGAACCCGAACCCGGACTTTTACGAAAATGTCCGGGTTCGGGTCCGTGTCACGGACACCCCAAAATTCGGTACGAACCCGAACTATACAGTTCGAGTTCGCTCATCCCTATTTATAAGTTGTTTTTATTTAATTTCACATTATCTAAAAAACATCAACATCAAAATGTGAAAGTATCCACATAAGAATGCAAGTTCATAATATAAGGATTTAGGTATTTCTAAAATTCAAAGTGTTTATTTATAGAAAGCATTTTAAATGAGCAAACTACTCCAAATCCCAAAGGGATACAGAAAACAAACACAGCCGGTCAACAAGTCCGTAATCCAGTACTCATACAAGGATCCCTAATCGGGAGATGCATCAGAATAAATCAATGGCATTATGTTACTAAACAAATAAGCGGTCCCGTGTTACATCATGGCATATTTACGAGTACAGGACCAGACAACCATTCACACACACACTCATTCATCCTGGAGTCCCAGAGCCCTGCACATAAAATCAGATAGTACCCTTCGCACATAACCACAGGCCCCAAATCTGATCGAACCGATCAGGAGTCCCCCTCGCTGCAAAAGTGAGTTTCTACATCTGCAGGTCAGCGTTTATCAGTTGGATCCAGGAACCAAGGGTGGGGTTCTTTGGTGGTTTCCAATGCAAAAGGATTGGTTTCCTCCCATAGAACATAAGTAATTGGAGCAACTTCCTACCATATTTGGTAGGAACTTTTTCTGTCACCAATCCCAACAGACTGACTATAGGAGAGAGTATCTCCGGGAGCCCCAGCTTTGAGGAGATAAAATCACAAATCTCACTCCAGTACCGCTGCACAACAGGACAAGAGCAGACCATATGATATAAAGAACCTCTCAGCTCTCTACTCCTGGTACAAGAGGTATTTAAGAGCCTATGCATATGATGCAGACGCACTGGAGTGAGATAAACCCTGTGTACCCACTTAAGTTGAATGAGCTGGTCACGAGCACTTATTACCGTGTTCTTCCAGACAGAGCTCAGTTCCTCAAGGTGAGACGCCTCGAGATCCAGGATATCAGCCCTCCAACGGTCAAAGGAGCGACAGAGCGGTGAATCCTGCATTTTTATAATTTCAACATAGAATGATGAAATAGGTTTATATGGTTGTTTCAATCAAGCCACAGATTCAATGGCGCCACATTTCAAACACAAGGATAAGGATTTAACCACTTCAGCCCCGCTAGGTGAAACCCCCTTCATGACCAGGCCACTTTTTACACTTCGGCACTACACTCCTTTCACCGTTTATCGCTCGGTCATGCAACTTACCACCCAAATGAATTTTACCTCCTTTTCTTCTCACTAATGGAGCTTTCATTTGGTGGTATTTTATTGCTGCTGACATTTTTACTTTTTTTGTTATTAATCAAAATGTAATGATTTTTTTGCAAAAAAATGACATTTTTCACTTTCAGCTGTGAAATTTTGCAAAAAAAACGACATCCATATATAAATTTTTCGCTAAATTTATAGTTCTACATGTCTTTGATAAAAAAAAATTGTTTGGGCAAAAAAAAAATGGTTTGGGTAAAAGTTATAGCATTTACAAACTATGGTACAAAAATGTGAATTTCCGCTTTTTGAAACGGCTCTGATTTTCTGAGCACCTGTCATGTTTCCTGAGGTTCTACAATGCCCAAACAGTAGAAAACCCCCACAAATGACCCCATTTCGGAAAGTAGACACCCTAAGGTATTCGCTGATGGGCATAGTGAGTTCATAGAACTTTTTATTTTTTGTCACAAGTTAGCGGAAAATGATGATGATTTTTTATTTTTTTATTTTTCTTACAAAGTCTCATATTCCACTAACTTGCGACAAAAAATAAAAAATTCTAGGAACTCACCATGCCCCTCACAGAATACCTTGGGGTGTCTTCTTTCCAAAATGGGGTCACTTGTGGCGTAGTTATACTGCCCTGGCAATTTAGGGGCCCAAATGTGTGAGAAGAACTTTGCAATCAAAATGTGTAAGAAATGACCGGTGAAATCCGAAAGGTGCACTTTGGAATATGCGCCCCTTTGCCCACCTTGGCAGCAAAAAAGTGTCACACATGTGGTATCGCCGTACTCAGGAGAAGTTGGGGAATGTGTTTTGGGGTGTCATTTTACATATACCCATGCTGGGTGAGAGAAATATCTTGGCAAACGACAACTTTTCCCATTTTTTTATACAAAGTTGGCATTTGACCAAGATATTTTTCTCACCCAGCATGGGTATATGTAAAATGACACCCCAAAACACATTCCCCAACTTCTCCTGAGTACGACGATACCAGATGTGTGACACTTTTTGCTGCCAAGGTGGGCAAAGGGGCACATATTCCAAAGTGCACCTTTCGGATTTTGCAGGGCATTTTTTACACATTTTGATTGCAAGGTACTTCTCACACATTTGGGCCCCTAAATTGCCAGGGCAGTATAACTACGCCACAAGTGACCCCATTTTGGAAAGAAGACACCCTAAGGTATTCCGTGAGGGGCACTGCGAGTTCCTAGAATTTTTTATTTTTTGTCACAAGTTAGCAGAAAATGATGATTTTTTTTTTTCTCTTTTTTCCTTACAAAGTCTCATATTCCACTAACTTGCGACAAAAAATAAAAAATTCTAGGAACTCGCCATGCCCCTCACGGAATACCTTGGGGTGTCTTCTTTCCAAAATGGGGTCACTTGTGGCGTAGTTATACTGCCCTGGCAATTTAGGGGCCCATATGTGTGAGAAGTACTTTGCAATCAAAATCTGTAAAAAATGACCGGTGAAATCCGAAAGGTGCACTTTGGCATATGCGCCCCTTTGCCCACCTTGGCATCAAAAAAGTGTCACACATCTGGTATCGCCGTACTCAGGAGAAGTTGGGGAATGTGTTTTGGGGTGTCATTTTACATATACCCATGCTGGGTGAGAAAAATATCTTGGTCAAATGCCAACTTTGTATAAAAAAATGGGAAAAGTTGTCGTTTGCCAAGATATTTTTCTCACCCAGTATGGGTACATGTAAAATGACACCCCAAAACACATTCCCCAACTTCTCCTGAGTACGGCGATACCAGATGTGTCACACTTTTTTGCTGCCAAGGTGGGCAAAGGGGCACATATTCCAAAGTGCACCTTTCGGATTTTGCAGGGCATTTTTTACACATTTTGATTGCAAGGTACTTCTCACACATTTGGGCCCCTAAATTGCCAGGGCAGTATAACTACGCCACAAGTGACCCCATTTTGGAAAGAAGACACCCTAAGGTATTTCGTGAGGGGCACTGCGAGTTCCTAGAATTTTTTATTTTTTGTCACAAGTTAGCAGAAAATGATGATTTTTTTTTTTTTCTCTTTTTTCCTTACAAAGTCTCATATTCCACTAACTTGCGACAAAAAATAAAAAATTCTAGGAACTCGCCATGCCCCTCACGGAATACCTTGGGGTGTCTTCTTTCCAAAATGGGGTCACTTGTGGCGTAGTTATACTGCCCTGGCAATTTAGGGGCCCATATGTGTGAGAAGTACTTTGCAATCAAAATCTGTATAAAATGACCGGTGAAATCCGAAAGGTGCACTTTGGAATATGCGCCCCTTTGCCCACCTTGGCATCAAAAAAGCGTGACACATCTGGTATCGCCGTACTCAGGAGAAGTTGGGGAATGTGTTTTGGGGTGTCATTTTACATATACCCATGCTGGGTGAGAGAAATATGTTGGCAAAAGACAACTTTTCCCATTTTTTTATACAAAGTTGGCATTTGACCAAGATATTTATCTCACCCAGCATGGGTATATGTAAAATGACACCCCAAAACACATTCCCCAACTTCTTCTGAGTACGGCGATACCAGATGTGTCACACTTTTTTGCAGCCTAGATGCGCAAAGGGGCCCAAATTCCTTTTAGGAGGGCATTTTTAGACATTTGGATCCCAGACTTCTTCTCACACTTTAGGGCCCCTAAAAAGCCAGGGCAGTATAAATACCCCACATGTGACCCCACTTTGGAAAGAAGACACCCCAAGGTATCCAATGAGGGGCCTGGCAAGTTCAAAGAATTATTTTTTTTTCGCATAAGTTAGCGGAAATTGTTTTTTTTTTTTTTTTCTAACTTAGGACAAAAATTTCAATCTTTCATGGACTCAATATGCCCCTCAGCAAATACCTTGGGGTGTCTTCTTTCCAAAATGGGGTCAGTTGTGGGGTGTTTGTACTGCCCTGGCATTTGAGGGTCTCCGCAATCATTACATGTATGGCCAGCATTCGGAGTTTCTGCTATTCTCCTTATATTGAGCATACAGGTAATGAGATTTTTTTTTCCGTTCAGCCTCTGGGCTGAAAGAAAAAAATGAACGGCACAGATTTCTTCATTCGCATCGATCAATGTGGATGAAAAAATCTCTGCCAAAAAAAAAAAATGGAGGGGAAAGGCGTCTGCCAGGACATAGGAGCTCCGCCCTACATCCATACCCACTTAGCTCGTATGCCCTGGCAAACCAGATTTCTCCATTCGCATCAATCGATGTGGATGAATAAATCATTGCCGGGATTTTTTTTTTTATATATATATACATACAAAGTGCTTGCCAAAGCATAGGAACGCCGCCTCCTCCTCAGCTCGTATGCCTCGGCAAACGTATCTGTCACTGCAGAGGAGAAAATCCCGTCTTGCAGCGCCGCATACACCGACTTGCGTGTAATCTGACAGCAGCGCAATGCTTCTGTCAGAATGCACATCGGTGCTGCAGCTAGTAGATCGGTTGGTCCACCTGGAAGGTAAAAAGACAAAAAAAAAAAAAAGAAAAAAACAGGCCACAACGCAATAATTTTATTAACTTTGGAACAGAACATGTAACTTTAACTTTTGGAACTAAACATTAACCTGTTTGCTTACCTGTTTTTTTTTTTGTTTTTTGTTTTTGTTTTTTTACCTTTATAGAACAAACCTCTCCTTCCCCATGGGTCAATGTGCAAAGCGCAAATCGCCCAAAGATGTGGCGAAGTGCGTTATGCACTTTGTCCCATGTGAAAAGAGACGTTTGCAGCAGCAGTGAGTGAATGGGCCCTAATAGCCCTGTGTGCCTGTCCTGGTGAGATGATCCCTATGCTAATAGTGTACCTGTGAGTGGTACTTCCGGAAACACTCTCCAAAGCATAGGGCAGGGTGGTCCGGACAGTCAGGACAGAAATAGCGGGTGTCACGCCTTATTCCACTCCTGCTACAGACACGACATCTTTTTCGGGGTGACTGTTGGGTTGAGGTACCAGGAACGACATTGGGGAAATGTCGCTCGTGTAGACGGCTAACTACACTGGTGGTTGGGGCCACGGAACCTCCTGGATACAGGAGGTTCT
Source organism: Bufo gargarizans (assembly GCF_014858855.1). Lineage (NCBI taxonomy): Eukaryota > Metazoa > Chordata > Amphibia > Anura > Bufonidae > Bufo > Bufo gargarizans. Next base: position 453,897,424 of record NC_058080.1, read on the forward strand.
CGATGATCTCTTCCTGAAATTTGAGGAAGGATCCAGTTCTCCCAGCCTTACTGTAGAGAACAAAACTATTGTACAGAGCCAATTGAATTAAATATACAGACACCTTCTTATACCAGCGTCTGGTGCGTCGGGAAACTAAATACGGAGACAACATCTGGTCATTGAAGTCGACCCCTCCCATGTGGAGGTTATAGTCGTGGACTGAGAGGGGCTTTTCAATGACACGGGTTGCTCGCTCAATTTGTATTGTCGTGTCTGCGTGAATGGAGGAGAGCATGTAAACGTCACGCTTGTCTCTCCATTTCACCGCGAGCAGTTCTTCGTTACACAGTGCGGCCCTCTGCCCCCTTGCAAGACGGGTGGTAACGAGCCGTTGGGGGAAGCCCGCGCGACTAGTTCGCGCGGTACCACAGGCGCCAATCCGTTCTAGAAACAAATGCCTAAAGAGGGCCACACTTGTGTAAAAATTGTCCACATAAAGATGGTACCCCTTGCCGAATAAGGGTGACACCAAGTCCCAAACTGTCTTCCCACTGCTCCCCAGGTAGTCAGGGCAACCGACCGGCTCCAGGGTCTGATCTTTTCCCTCATAGACCCGAAATTTGTGGGTATAGCCTGTGGCCCTTTCACAGAGCTTATACAATTTGACCCCATACCGGGCGCGCTTGCTTGGGATGTATTGCTTGAAGCCAAGGCGCCCGGTAAAATGTATCAGGGACTCGTCTATGCAGATGTTTTGCTCTGGGGTATAAATATCTGCAAATTTCTGGTTGAAATGGTCTATGAGGGGCCGAATTTTGTGGAGCCGGTCAAAAGCAGGGTGGCCCCTGGGACGGGAGGCGGTGTTGTCACTAAAGTGCAGGAACCGCAGGATGGCCTCAAAACGTGCCCTGGACATGGCAGCAGAGAACATGGGCATGTGATGAATCGGGTTCGTGGACCAATATGACCGCAATTCATGTTTTTTTGTCAGGCCCATGTTGAGGAGGAGGCCCAGAAAAGTTTTAAGTTCGGAAACTTGGACTGGTTTCCACCGGAAAGGCTGGGCATAAAAGCTTCCCGGGTTAGCGGTGATAAATTGTGTGGCATACCTGTTTGTTTCGGCCACAACTATGTCTAAAAGCTCCGCAGTCAAGAACAGCTCAAAAAATCCCAGGGCCGAACCGATCTGAGCCGTCTCAACCCGAACTCCAGACTGGGCAGTGAAAGGGAAAACTACAGGTGCGGCTGAAGTTGGGGACTGCCAATCAGGGTTTGCCAGCACCTCTGGGATTCTAGGGGCTCTACGGGCACGTCTTTGCGGTGGCTGCGACGGGGTCACTACTGCACGTGCCACCGTACCAGCTTCAACTGCCCTTCTGGTGCTCGCTACTTCACCAGGTTGTACGGCAGTGCTGGTACTAGGTCCAGGGAGGGCTGGGCTGCTGGTGTATGCCTCACCACGTAATCCGACAGCACCAGCCCCACTCTGCTGCTCTTGAAGCGGATCCTGCGCAACCTGCGGTCTAGCGACACGGGGCCGGGTACGCCTGGTGCTATCAGGGACCTCAGCCTCCTCGTCCGAACTTTGGGTCAGAGAGCCACTGCTTTCTACAGGTTCGTATTCTGACCCGCTGGATTCATCAGATGAGGGTTCCCACTCCTCATCCGACTGGGTCAGAAGCCTGTAGGCCTCTTCAGAAGAATACCCCCTGTTTGACATGTGGGCAACTAAATTTAGGGGTATTCCCTGAGACTACCCAAGAAAAAAAAAGCAAGCCTGTCTTACAAAGGGGAGGCTAGCGAAGTACCGGAGGCCGCTGCGGTTGATAAAAAATATCAAAACTGATTTTTTTATCGCCGCAGTGCGTGTAAAGTGAATGTGCAGTGATCAAAAAAAAATTTTTTTTTTGTCACTGCGGTGGGGCGGGTGTGGGCGAACGCACGTGTGGGCGACCGATCAGGCCTGATCGGGCAAACACTGCGTTTTGGGTGGAGGGCGAGCTAAAGTGACACTAGTACTATTATAGATCTGACCGTGATCAGTTTTGATCACTTTCAGATACTATAAAAGTACAAATGCTGATTAGCGATACGCTAATCAGCGAATAACGGACTGCGGTGCGGTGGGCTGGGCGCTAACTGATCGCTAACTACCTAACCAAGGGACCTAAACTATACCTAAAACCTAACGGTCAATAACAGTGAAAAAAAAAAGTGACAGTTTGCACTGATCACTTTTTTCTTTTCACTTGTGATTGACAGGGGTGATCAAAGAGGTGATCAAAGGGTTAATTGGGGTTCAGGGGGGTGATCAGGGGCTATAGTGTAGTGTTGGTGTACTCACTGTGAAGCCTGCTCCTCTGCTGGATCCAACCGACGAAAAGAACCAGCAGAGGAGCAGGCAGCCATATAACAGATCATATTTACAAATATGATCTGCTATCTGGCACTTTGATTGGATTTTTTAAAAATCAGCAACCTGCCAGCCACGATCATTGGCTGGCAGGTTGCTGACGAAATGGTCCTGAACGAAATGCCGGCGCGAACTGCGCACGCGCGGGCGCATACTCGCGTCATCTCGCGTCTCGCGAGATGACGCGTATATGCGTGACTGTGCGCAGCCCTGCCACCTCCGGAACGCACATGTGCGTTAGGCGGTCCGGAGGTGGTTAAATTGGGCCTCACAGGCATGCCTCAGCTGGAGGTACCAATAGAAACATGTATGGGGCAATTGGTATTCCCTGCGAAGGCTCTCAAATGAACAGAAGACCCCATCCACATACAATTGAGTAAGGCACTTTACACCCCTTTGAGTCCAAAATTCATAGTCAGCTAAGTAAAACAGTTCTTGCAGATGCTTGTTACGCCACAATGGGACCAGGTATCATGCCCCTCACTCTCAATGTGCGTCACCACAAACTGCTTCCAAGCCATCACCACCGCAGCCATTGCTTCAGTGTAATCAATGAAGTCACTCCTCCCTGATATACCAAGTTGGCCAATGCCTCATAAGAGCCCACAAGAGCCGCCTCTAAAACCACTGCAGGATTATTGGCATCTGACCTGATCCACCAAGAGGCATGCACTAATTGAGCAGCAATGTAATACAAATACAAGTCTGGTAGTCTCAACCCCCCTTGATTATATAAGGCTTTCAAAGATTTCCTAGTAATGCGAGGGGACTGGTGATTCCACAGAAAAGGGGAAAAAATCTTATCCAGGGAATCGAAGTGGATATGGGGGATCTTTGTAGGAGCTGCTCTGTAAAGATATAGAAGTTTCGGTAACAAAGCCATTTTTATCATATTTGTTCTACGTATTAATGTCAGTGGTAAATTTTCCCAAGTTTCCAGTTTAAGAGTAATATACTTCATAGTGGGGACTACATTGAGCCGATAAAACTGCCTGGGATGTCTGTGTACCTTGATCCCCAAACATTCAACTACCTTCAAACGTGACAGGGGCGTTATATCTGCGGGACCCATCTTATCTACTAAGCAGAGGCTAGATTTACTCCAATTAACCCTAAGGCCTGAGTATTTCCCAAAGCCATCTATGGTATTCAAAAGTGCTTCCAAGGAGGGACCTGTAACAGCCAGATACACCAGTAGGTCATCGTAAAGCAAAATCTTTTCCTGTATTCCCGCTATAGACCATCCCTCAATCAGTCTCGATCCATTAACTAATTGGGTAAGGGGTTCCATAACTAGGGCAAATAACATAGGTGATAAGGGACACCCCTGCCTAGTAACTCTATGAAGGCCAAAGGGGCGTGACAGGTACCCATTAACCCTAACCCTTGCCATAGGGGCCTGGTATCGTAATTGTACCCACCTTCTCAAAGATTGGGGGAAGCTCAGACAGCGTCTCCCACATAAAATTCCATTCAACTGAGTCGGATGCCTTTTCATTATCGAGGGAAGCGATCGCTCGAGATCCCGCGTTATCATGTGAGACCTATAAGTTGGTAAATAATCTTCTAAGATTAATATCAGTGGTCTTACCCGGCATGAAACCAGATTTATCAGGATCAATCACTGACAATATTACATCCCTGAGACGTCTAGCGAGAAGTTTAGCTAGGATTTTCGCATCCACATTCAAAAGGGAGATTGGTCTATAGGAGCTGTACTGATCCGGAGGTTTCCCAGGTTTGTGGATTACCACAATAGTCGCCTCCATGAATGACGGGGGAAATCTGTTGCACTCAAAGGCGTAGTTAAAGAGTTTCAACAACCGCACACTTTGTTTGTCCACATCCGCCTTGTACCATTGTAACGGGAAACCATCCAGACCAGGAGACTTCCCCACCATCATGCTTTCTATCGCTGCCCTGACTTACCCCCACCTCAATGGGAGCATCCAGAAAAGATCTATCCGAGTGAGAAAGTGACGTAAGCTGGACGTTCTTCAAAAAACACTGAATATCACTAGCTGTATAGGGCGTTTTAGAGGTATATAGGTCAGAATAATAACAGGCAAATTGAGTACAAATATCACCTGGTTGGGAAAACTGAATTCCATCCACATTAGTAATGAGGGAGACCACTGTCTGAAGATTTTCTGTTTTTGCTAAATAAGCCAAAGCCCTCCCGTTTTTGTCCCCTTCCATGAACACCACTTATTTCTGATACAATAGCTTCTTCTGAGTATATTCCAACAAATGAAGATGATATCTCCTCTGGGCCTCTTCCCACACCCCTAGGGATCTCTGGGCTAGGGCTTTGAGTATATTCATATTCTTTGTTAGCTATCTCTTCTTCTAGTTTAGTCCTAGTACTCACTAATTCTTTCCTATGCGAGGCAATGGCATGTATAAATGTGCCGCGCAACACTGCCTTAAAGGCCTCCCATTAAACAGTAGGATTAGTTGACCTCTCATTAGAAGCCCAATAATCTGTTGCCCCCTCTAGAGCTGCACAGGCCACAGGTAAGACCTCCAGCCATCTAGCATTGAGACGCCACTGTCTATCTGGGGGTGCCAGCGGCAGGAGAATTTCTTCAAGTAATTGAATACAAGAGATCTTTTCACTCTGTCATTGAGTCCCCTGATGTTCCAGGAGATAAAATTACAGCTCGCCATCATGTTATAGAGCCAACCATATAAGTCGCAAATATTCCAGGATATCCAGGCCATTCACTCACCCAAACACACCACAAGACAGAGGACAGACATAGATAACATTTAGTAACCAAGTACAATCGTAATGTTAAGCATAATCCCCCACCCTGCCCAAACCCCAACCTATCTGAGCCTATCATCCCAAACTTAGGGCTAGCAATTTCTTTGCTAAATCAGAGACTCACAGCAAACGTATACTAAACAGTCCCCAATTTTAAACTTGAGAACATACAAATCTACAGTAAGTGAAGATGTTCAGGCTATCTTCAGCTCCCGCAGATAACGTCGACATCCGTAAGGTGCTCAAAGGAATTGAAACCCAGGGGGCCATGGATGCTAAGCCTCTTCCGTCCAGCCAGTCCGAGGCTTCCTCTGGAGTAGTGAAGAATTTAACAGAGTCTCCATCCTGGATCCTTAAGCGAGCTGAATACAACATAGCATAACGGAACCCTTTATCCCTCAGACGAGCCCTCACCGCAGTAAACTGGCATCACAATTTTTTGACCTCAGAGGAAAAGTCCGGCTAGAATGAGATCCTGGAGTTTTCAAATCTGATATCCTGTAGCTGACGGGCCACCGCTAGGATAGTATCTCGGTCCCGATAATTCAGAACTCTCAATATGAAGGGGCGCACCGGAGCACCCGGCGGCAAGGGTTTGGTAGGTATTCTGTGTGCTCTCTCAACAACAAAGGTGGTGGTAAGATCAATGGGATCCAGACATTTTTTAATAAGTTGCTCCGCAAAGACCTCAGGCGACTGGCTCTCAGCCCTCTCTGGAAGGCCCATAATACGTATGTTAATTTTGCCTATTTCGATTTTCGGCGTCATCCACTTTCGCCTGCAAGGCCCTCACCTGCTGCTGCAGGGCTCTGATGGGATTTTCTCCCAAATTAGCCATGTCCTCCACTTCACCCAATCTCCGTTCCCCTTCAGTGGTCCTGTCATGGATTTTATCAATATCATGCCTAAGACAGGTGAGGTCAGATTGTAGGTGATCTATTTTAACTGTGAGAGCAGACTGACACTGCGTGATAGTCGACATTATTTTACTGTAGTCCATCGCCTCTTGATCAGGCGGACCATCAAGACCCTTATCTTATGTTTGACTCATGACATCCACTATTAATTTAGGAGGAATGGGGCCACCAGAAATGCCCATCTTGCGACCCATATATATAAGAGTTAAAATAGAGCACCAGAAGAGGGTTGCCACCCCCCAGTCCCCAAGTGGAGCAGGTGATCCCTAGGTCAATCAGACTTAGTACCTTTTAAAGAGCAGCGTAACAGGAACCTTGCAGATCCCAGAAGCCCCAGTAGTAAGAAATAGGACAGTCTATGAGGTGCAGACCCAAAAATCTCCCTCAGTACCTGTGGAGGCTATGCTGACAGTCAAGGCTTCATATGCTCGTACAACAGGACGAAGGAGTGGAGGCAGATTCAGGTAAGTTCGGGTAGGGACTCAGAATATTAGTAACAGGGCCACCGCTCAGCCCCACTGGTCCTCGACACCGTCCTTATTTAAATCCTTATACAAAATACCGTAAGGACAAAAAATCAACTTCTATATAGTTAGAATTTACAAACATTGCAGTCTTTGCAGAGATTGTGAAAATTATAATATGTAATGCATATATTTTAATCATTAAATACAACACATTGGGAGAGATTTCGTAATTAAGTCACACACTGTGTGCAGGGCACTGTCACATTTTTAAGTGCCACTCGAGACAAATTGTGTTGTAAGTGGTGCCATTTTCTGAAAGGAGTGTGGCGGTTGTGGGGAGTGGGCGGAACCAACGAGCCCAACACATTTATCCTCATTTATGCCTGTTTTCAGGCACAAATCAAGACAGAAACTACAGAAACTACAAACTTCAGTAGATTTCATACTGCAGCGGCGCAGGAGATTTCGAAGACCGCCATAAAATACCGGTTTTCGATAAATCTCCCCCATACTACTTTGCCAGTATGCCCAGTACAATGAGGCTTTTGTCAAGCTTGATAAAAGCCTCATTGTGTTGGAGTGAAATGTTGCTTGGGGAATAAATCAGGTCCAACACCCTATTGACTGCATATTAAATACTCAATTTTTTTTTTTTTAAAGACATGAATTGCAAGATCACCCCCCACCACCACCACTACTACCACCACCTGAATAGTCATGCAATTGCTCATCCAATTACTCACTAGGGGGTCTCTCTGCCCATTTATGATATCAATATCCTGTAGGAGCAACCTACCCTGTCTCACCATCATCTGCTCCACCAGATACCACTCTGTCAAAGAGAAAGGCTGCATTATATGCTGTATTTCTGACATATATGTAGCAATAAAACTTCTCAATTTCTGAAAAAGCCTCTTTCTATGTCTATCTTTGGATCGCATTATATCTGAGCGCTCAATATGCAACAATTTTTTTAGTTGTTCCACAATAGTGGATATTAAAGGCATCTCCGTTTGCAGCCACCTCTGCAATATACATATTTTGGTCACCATGCAGATCGAGTGGAACAGACGGGGCAGATACCTCCCCGATCCCTACCCCTCCTCAAAATTTAATAAAAAAAGTTGGGGAAGTAATTCTACCATCTGCCCCCATATATCTCTAAACACCCTCGCAACCCCTTCCCAGAGCTGCTTGCTCTTCGGGCATGTCCAGAGCCCATGATATAGGTCGGTGTGACTTTTGCCACATTTAGGCCAATTTGTTATATGGTCAGGTCTATCTGGATGTGGGGGTATATTAAAACCAAAGATGGCTCTGTGTATAATTTGCAATTGAGTATCTCTCCAAGCTTCACTTAGAATATGACTTCTTACCCGCATCCATCCTTTTTGTATTTTCTGATCTATATTCCCATCTCCTACTTGTTCAGACCAATTTTTGAATTTCCACTGCCTTTCACTTTGGGTTCTTTAATTTTGCATTCTATTATAAATAGAAGATGCTGACACCTTACCCCCTCCCGGTTCCAGAATTTTATCTAGGATGTTTAGGTTCACTTTTTTGTGCACTACTGCTAGATTCAATGTTATAGCTGCTTTAACCTGAGCAACTTGAATATTCTGGAAGGGACGTAAAGTAAATTTAGCTTCTCACCACAGAGCCATCTGGGTTCCGAGTCATGAAGCAGATGTCTGACGTGTGTGATCCCTTTAGATTTCCACTCTGCAAAGAGGCTATTGGTATGTCCCTGCATGAACCATCCTCCCTGCATCATCTGCCTCCACTGAGTGTACAACATGAGAAATGTGTCGTCCTATAAGTACCAATGGCGGGTGAACCTAGTCTGGTGGTTCCAAGTAAATCAAATGGATCCACCGGACGTGATTCAAAAAACAGAAAACACTGTAAAAGGCGTGTTTTCTGTTTTTTGAATCACGTCCGGTTGGATCCATTTGATTTACTTGGAACCACCAGACTAGGTTCACCCGCCATTGGTATTTGTCTATTGGGAACAAAAACTTTTTTCACCTCCTTATAACACTTGTGCAGCCTTTCCTAAATAGTCACGAACGGCACTTAGTTTGTGGTGCTATTTCATATAACATATTTTATATTTTTCCATCTATCCACACTTCCATCTTCTTTATCCCTCTGGTGCCTTTTCCCCAGGACCTCTAGTCACGGGGGGAACCACTCAACCTCTTTTTTTTCTTGTCTCTTGTCTCGTCCTATGAGTATCAGCCCCCCCGCCTTTCTATCTACCGCTGAGGAACCATATAGTGATCCAACTCACATCTTCTACAGTCTATGGCAGTCTTCCTTCAGAAGATAGGTCTCCTGCAGAAGTGCAACATCTGCCTTTAACCTTTTAAGGTGTCTCAAGAGTTTCATGCGCTTCTTTGGGGAGCACAACCTCTTAACACTCCAAGAGATAATTCTTATAGTTTACCCCTGCAGGAAGATCCATATCCCGATCTAGCATTTGCACTAAGCATAGCTCTAGACAAGAGCCGCCTATCAGCAATGCGTTGCCTCCCAGCGCAGAAACTCCCCTGCAACTCAGCACAAATGGCATGCCACAGTGACAATCCAAAACATGAGAAAACAAAAACTTAAAAAAAAAAACATGGAAAACACCAACTTAGACATATCTCTAGACATGACTTCCTTTTTTCTGGTATTCGCAGCAGAACCTCGCTGCATCAGTAGTAAAGCAACAAATGTTACCTCCTTAACCACTTCACATTTAAGCCATTTACCCCCTTCCCGACAGAGCCTAATTTTGGAAATCTGACATGTGTCACTTTATGTGGTAATAACTTTGGAACGCTTTTACTTATCCAAGCCATTCTGAGATTGTTTTCTCATGACACATTGTACTTCATGACAGTGGTAATTTAATTTACCCAAAATTTTGAAAAAGTCACAATTTTCAAAGTTTCAATTTTCTCTGCAGAAAGGGATACCTCAAATATTTATTACTCAACATTCCCCGTATGTCTACTTTATGTTGGCATCATTTTGTAAATGTAATTTTATTTTTTTAGGATGTTAGAAGCCTTAGAATTTTAGAAGCAATTCTTAAAATTTTTAAGAAAATTTCCAAAACCCACTTTTTAAGGACCAGTTCAGGTCTGAAGTTTCTTTGTGGGGCTTACATAGTTGAAACGCCCCATAAATGACCCCCATAAATGACCCCATTGTGGAAACTACACCCCTCAAGCTACTCAAAACTGATTTTATAAACTTTGTTAACCCTTTAGGTGTTCCACAAGAATTAAAGGAAAATGGAGATTACATTTCTAGATTTTCCATTTTAATCAATTTTTTTCTTTAACACATCGAGGATTAACAGCAAAACAAAACTCAATATTTATTACCCTGATTCTGCGGTTTACAGAAACACCCCACATGTGGTCATAAACTGATGTAAGAGCACACAGCAGGACGCAGAAGAAAAGGAGCACCGTCTGTTTTTTGGAAGGCAGATTTTGCTAAACTAGTTTTTTGATGCCATGTCCCATTTGAAGCCCCCATGATGCACCCTTACAGTAGAAACTCCCAAAAAGTGACCCCATTTTGGAAACTAGGGGATAAGGTGCCAGATTTATTGGTACTATTTTAGGGTACATATGATTTTAATTGCTTTATATTAAGTTTTTTGTGAGGCAAGGTAACCAAAAAATGGCTGTTTTGGCACTGTTTTATTTTTAATTTTCTACAACATTTATCTGACAGGGTAGATCCGTGTGCTTTTTTTTATAGAGCAGGTTGTTATGGACACAATGATATCAAATATGTTTACTTTCTTTGATTGTTTCAGTTTTACATAATAAAGCATTTTTGAAAAAAAAAATATGTTTTTGTGGCATTTTATTTTTTATCTGCCGATCGTCTTGGGCAGGGGCTCGTTTTTTGAAGGAAGAGTTGAAGTTTTTATTGGTACCAATGATTTTTTGATCATTCATTATTAAACTTTATGGGGTACAGTGACCAAAAAATTGGTTGTTTTATTTATTTTTAAAGCGTTCACCTGAGCGGTTAGGTCATGTGTCACTTTTATAGAGCAGATCGTTACGGACATGGCAATACCTAATATGTATAATTTTTCTTATTTATTGAAGTTTTACACAATAATAGAATTTTTTTAACCAAAAAATTATGTTTTAGTGTCTCCATAGTCTGAGAGCCATAGCTTTTCTACTTTTTGACCTATTGTCTTAGGTAGGGTCTAATTTTTGCGGGATGAGGTGATGGTTTGATTGGAACTATTTTGGGGGGCATACAACTTTTTGATTGAATGGTGTTGAAATTTTTGTGATGTAAGGTGACAAAAAATGGCCTTGGCACAGTTTTTTTTTTTTTTTTGCGGTGTGCACCTGAGGGGTTAGGTCATGTGATATTTTTATAGAGCTGGTTGTTACGGATGCACGATACCTAATATGTATACTTTTTTTCTTTATTTCACTTTAACACAATAATAGCATTTTTGAAACAAAAAAATTGTGTTTTAATGTCTCCATGTTCTGAGAGCTATATTTATTTTTAATTTTTTAAGGGATTTTCTTTTGTAGGGGCTAATTATTTTGTGGGATGAGGTGATGGTTTTATTGGTACCATTCTGTGGGACATACAACTTTTTGATCACTTGGAGTTTCACTTTTGGTTGCAGGGGAAATACAGCCCCCAGAGAGGCTGTACAGCATAATACAGTGCTGTACAGCCTCAGTGCAGGGCTGATCGAGGTCTATGAAAGACCCGACAGTTCCTCCAATCCCCCGGCCCGGCAGTCACATGACCACCGGGCCGGGACAGGAAGCGCATAGTGTTGAGCGCTGTGTATACAGCGATCTAGAAGGCAGGGACACCTGGGAACCGTCCCTGCCTTCTCTTTGGGGTGCCCTGCTGTCTCTGACAGAGGGCCCCCTGCTCGGCAGCTACATGGTTAGCGTGCAGCTGCCATCTCTGAATGGACCTTCCAGAACATCCATTCAGAGATAACCATCTACCTATAGGACGTTTATATCTTATGGGCGGATGTGAAGTGGTTAAGCAGAACCCAGAACAGTGTCCATGTGCCCTTCCAATGTAGAGTCTCGGTTTACTAGAATCCCATAGATATTTTCCTCCAATTACGCTGCAGGCGAAAGCTTGATATCACTTTCCTCTGGCATTTTTAAGGGGTTTCCCATTGAGAGGGTGTTGTGCTTTTGGCGACCTCTGAGACTTGGGTGGTGACTCTGAAGGGACGCCTAGATGTCATATCAGTGGGAGTCATCTATGGTTCAGAAGTCCCTTGTTCACTTTCTCTGCCTTCTGGGAGCAGTAAATAGCCCTCTGCTTCTCGGGTCTTCAAACTTTCGGAATGATCCATCCTGCTGCGGGAATTTTAATATGGCAGGATAAGCGACTTGAAATCTAATCCCTTTCTTGTGCAATCCCGAGCAAACAACACTTAAAGCTCTGTGCTTTCTTGTGACCTCTGCTGAGTAGTCAGCAAATAGTAGCACTTTGACTCCTCTCAAGATCAGGGTTTCCTGCCACACTCTATACAATTTTAGTATGTCTTCCTTATCTAAATAGTCCAAGTACTTGCAGATTACTTGCCTTGGCCTTTGATTTATATTTGTAGAGGCCTTTGTAGGTAGTTCTCTCAGGGGCCCCATATGGTGTGCTCTCTCCACTTTCCTCCTATCCGATAGACCCAGGGCCTGCGGAAGTTCATATTCAAACAAATTGCAGAGATCTTTCTGCGGCACTGATTCAGGCACTCCTACCAATCTCAAGTTACTTCTGCGAGACCCTATTCTCCAGGTCTTCAACCCGGTCTCTTACCTGGTTAGCTAGGTGGGACAGATCATGAAGTTTCGTTGTGGCTTCAGCAGAGTCCTCCTCCATGCATGCCATGCACTGGTCCACCTCTGATAGCCTATGCTCATGAAGCTCAACCTCTTCCTGCAACTTATTTAGTTAGCTCTGTTTGTACTGTTGATGACAAGGACGCAATAATGTTCGGCGCTAATTGTTTTGCCACCTCTATGGCTAGTTGTCGTACATCTACATTTCCCCCTGCATTATCAAATAGGTCCGCCTGTGAGTTGGCTTGTCTGTTTTCCAGCGTGTCACTTTCTCTGTGCTGTGGAGTGAAAGGTGGAGATAGTGCCATCTTGGAAAGCGGGGGGCCCTTTATGTCATTAACTCGGCCCGAGCAGACACATTTCTGTGCGCTTCAGAGTAAATAACACTCCATACACTCACAGGAGCTAATAATTGTTGCAGTAATCTCCCGTCAATATAGGAGGATGTAGCGGAGCGGGCTGCAATGCAATAAGCGGTGAGGAGCTGGTGTCCCTGCGTCCTCACATACCAGCGCCGGAACCAGAGGCTCCCATTTTTTTGTTTTATATAAATAGAAACATAAATAGATACGAGATATAAAAAAAGATAATCATAACACAGTAAAGAAAAAAAAACTTTATGCTAGAATTGTCTATTTTTGGTTACTTCGCCTTCCCAAAGAAATTGAAAAAAAGTCTATCAAAAGGTCACATGTAAATTATTATCAACTAAAACTACAGATCACCCAACATAAAACAATTTGTGGGTACCAGAGTATGGTGAACCAAAGCAATCATTTTTATGGGATAAAAGGCAACCACATCTAAATTGCTTAAGAGGAAGGAGCTCCCTCTTTTACCTCAATTGCCCCCAAAGGCCCAACAATGGCATTGCAGTGGCATTGCCCAAAATGATACCATTAAAAATACAAATTGTTCCACAAAACATACAGCATGTTGATGGAAAAATAATAAAGTTATGGCTGCAGGACAATGAAAAAAAAGGTAAATAATTTTTAATCATTAAGACCCTACAAGACCAATAATGGGTTAATAAATATTTATCAACATTTCTTTGAATTGCAATTCATCTTTGGAAACTGGTAAGTGTTAATGGTAATACAATGTTATTGCATACGTAACAAGTAGTTTTTAAAGAGGGTTTAAGGTATAATAATAATCATATATCTGTAGATATTTTCCTATTATTTAAAATTTACAGATGAAAGTAGTACAAGTATGATGACATTGCTTAAACTCTCTCAACAAATAACATGAAGATGTCAAGATATTGTCAACAATAATCCCTTTGATCTGCAAACAATTCGGTAATTTAGATCAATCCATTTCATCTATTGCCGTAAAACATCTTCATATGTAATTTGTAGTGGAGGACTGCATGGCTCAGATTTAATGGCAATCAAATAACATCTGTTTAATTTTAAAATATAGATGTAGGATTTATTAAATCCTCCTGCAATTTTTGCTTATTCTTTAGTTTTCTCTGATCATTGTAAATGTAAAAAATTAATTTCCTGTATAGAAAAACATGAACAAGAATGTGAGTTTAAATGACTGTAAAATAATAAACACAGCCAACATTTCGGAAATGATGTTTTATTCGTTTTCTTCTTCCAACAAGTTGAAACGTTATGAGCATTTTCCAATCTGAAATTTATGGCTCTGAATATACTGTTATTAATGAAACTCAGTTTATGATTTTTATGTTTATTCTGTAATTCAAATGGCTGTCAGGTTGGTTTTGTCCTGATATAATAATTCATTATTAAGAGAGGTGATACAAAGGATATTTCAAATGATGTGGGGAATTCACTAATGTGTTTATCCTATAGTAAAAATCTCTTTATTCCGTGCTATATCAGTATTGTAGTACGTCCTTAACGATAAATACTTTACCTGTTTTTGTCTCTTATGAGCTTGTGCACCTTATGAGTAAAGTCAGCAGTTCAGATATTTTAAAATACTTCTATTTTACACCAGAAAATTGTGCCGGTGTAATTTTTATTTAGTCTCATATTTATGGTTTATGAGTATATATTTAGGTTAAAATTAATACACAGTAAAAAAACAATACATAAATATCAATAATCAATAAAATATTATACACCCTTAAAAAATGGACCACGAAATCACATGTTGTGGTCTTTGATGTTGGATATACACTGACTAGAGACCCGGTGATATTTGATGTTTGATGTACACTGACTAGAGACGTGGTACTTGCAGGATTGAACAATCAGGATTTTATAGGTATCATTAACCCCTTAGTGATCACTAATACGCCTTTTCACTGACGTAAACAAAGGGGGTTTTAGCTAAACAGCTTGCTTTAATCAATCAGTACATGTACTTAAAATGGTGCATTAAAAACTATAACTTATCCTGCAAAAAATAAGACCTCATACAAGTACATTGATGAAAAAACAAAAAAGTTATACCTCTTGGAATGCAATTTTAAAAAAATGTGCTTGGTCACTAAGGGGTTAAATAACACAGCAACCCTTCATCTCAATGAAAGGTGTAATAGATCCACAAAAGGGAGATAGAGTCTATTGATATTTGTCAGAAACCCCTCCTTTGTGATCTATCCCAAATTAATGTCCAAAAATTAATTTGCTTTATTCCAGTGTGTGTCAGAAAATCTCTCATGTGCGGTATTCACCTCTGGGGTTATAATTTGGTGGCAGTGGTAAGTTGAAAGTTATTACCTAATCTCCGCAGTATAGATTTATCCACTTTCTGCTGCCAGAATATCGCTTTCAAATGTTGCTTCTTCAGAGCGCAATGTATATGGGTACTCAAAAGCCGTGATTTATTTCCAGACGCATTTCGAAGTCTTATTGTGTCTGACCTCTTCCTCTTCTAATTTATAATTTTTGTTATATAGTGACTAGGGGCATTGTCACAATAAGAGCACCGTATCCTTCTCAATAGGGAGTGGAGCCACTTTTTTGCATACGAGTTTATATTTAGATTAGATTTGTTAAATGTGTCTAAATCTGTGATTTCTTATTAAAAGGTGGTGAGGGAAGATGCATCACAGTGCACCACAAAATATCCTGTTTGTGACGCAATGAACCATAGGGCTTTATACTATCAAAATTTTACACCACTTTTCAGACCACCTTGGAGCTGTTTTGTCCAAGGCTAGTTTCAGAAGCTTGTTCTGGCAGGGAAAGGCCTGCCAGAGCTCTCTGGATCCAGCATTGCCGGACGCTACCTCATGGGGTCCAAAGGAGATCCAGCCGCAACCCAGCAAATATGCAGAGAATTGGCTGGACAAATAGGTTTTCATCCAATGATCAGCACCATATTTGCCAGGTTGCAGCTAGATCTCTCTTGGTCCCCATTGTAGTTAATAGGGCCAGCAGGCATAAGGTAGTGTCTGGCATTGCCAGATTCAGAGTCCCTGCTAGAACAGCCTGCTGAATCTCTTTAACGCTAGCATTAAAACTAGCCTAAATCTGCGACAAAACAAGGTACACAAATAGGACTAGACAAAAGGCTGGCGCAAAAGTGTCTAGAAAACACTTCTGTCTATTGTGAGATAAATGAAACACAAATTATGTCACAAATCCAGACACTTTTATAGGCACAATCCACATGTGCAAGACAGCCAAAGTGTACTGTAGAAGAGGGTTACAATCCATAGCAGTGAGATCCAGTGATACATTTTGGCTTAACATAGACCCTTTTCAAGCTTTTTTTTAAGACAAACAATTGCATCACTGGATCTCACTGCTATGGATAAAAAAAAAACTCTGCTACACCTTGGCAATCTAGTACATTTGCTGCTTCTCCTATTTTGTGGATTACGTTATATGGGCTAAATTGGACTCATTTTGGCGTGTATAGAGTAACTCTTGCTTTAGCCCTGGAGTGCTATCTAAATTATTTTTTCCACTTTCCAGGCAAAGTGACATTGATATATCTCCCCCATTGGTCTTGTTGACTACTCTACTCGAATGATCTGCAATAAAATGTGCAATTATTCTAGATTCTAGATTAGAATCCCACAAGGTACAACATCTGCATGGAGTTTGTATGTTCTCCCTGTGTTTGCATGGGCTTCCTTCGGGTACTCTGGTTTCCTCCCACACTCCAAAGGCATACGGTACGGATAGGGAGCTTAGATTGTGAACACCATTGGGGACAGCAAGTGATGCTAATGTCTGTAAAGCTTTCCTGAGCATGTTGGCTCTATATAAGCAAGTCAAACATTAATATATTGCAAGTTGTTTGCATTAAATGGTTATTTATATTATTAATTGGAAATGCAGTTATGGTGGATTTCTAAACGTACCTATCACTAGGAATGTCCATTCTGTTTTTATTGAAAAATAATTTTTTTTTTTTTTTTTTTTTTTTTTTTTTTCTCTGCAAGGTGGGGGGAGGGGGGGGGGGTATGGTAGGGGATTTGTTGGGGGAAGATCCAATTTGTCCGGCTTTTTGTTTGTATGCAATGTATTAATGCAGAATGTGAAGCTATAATGGAGCATCTTTTGAAATGCCGGGGGCCGGCAGGACTTACCGGCATTGGATATTGGTTAATTCTTGATTAATCCAAATTATGGACTAATATTCTGGTGAGGGTTCGGGGCTCAGGACTTGGGGGGTCCGGGCATCGGGTGTGACCCGGGATGCGGCTTTTTCTCTTGGACGTGAGTTTCTACCACGGGCAGTGAGCTGACTCGGGTGTGGTTTGGGTCCCGTCATTTGTCCCTTCTTAATGAACTGGAGCTTATGCTGGGCACGGTTCTCTTAATGAGACAGTGCTGGCTGGTTACGTTTTCTTCTTGTCTTCTCAAGTGCTGGAGATTGTTGAGTGACACTTTGATTTGTGTCCTCTCTTCACGAGATACCGCGGTGAACCCATGCAAGTTATGCTTAAACAGGCTATTATCATTTAATCCAACTTTATGGGGATGAGGCAGGAAATCCTGGGAGTGGGTTTTATACCACTGGGATAGAAGACTGCTGGACCCCCTTTTGTTCTTCTCCGGTTCTATGGAAGGGTGCGATTAAAGATCGCTATGAGCCTGCCCCAGATGGGATAGGTGTGCACCAGAGGACTCGCCCCACGGGTCTTGGTCCTGTCCGTGGCGCTTGCTTACGTCTGAGAGAGGCCGTGGCGGGTGCGTGTTCGCTGCTTGGCGGGCCCCCCGGGCCTCGGGCCTATGCTCCCTCCCAGTATAGAGATAATTATAATAAATAAGATGTCTCCTTTTATCTGTAATTCTAAACCCTTCAATGCCGGGTGGGTCCTGCTTCCCCCTCAGGCAGAGAGACCTCTATCTGAGTTTGGTCAATATCTATTTAATTATGGGTATTTGCATGAAATCATATTTAACTATGCTTTATGGACTAGAACTGACGGACACTTGGATCTTATTGCATTGTAAATGGTATATTGTCATGTATCTTTTTGTATGATAACTAAAAAAAATAAAATAAAAGTTTATATAAAAAAAAAAAAAAAAAAAAAAAAAAAAGAAAAATAATTTTTCAAATACATTTTTTTAAACAAAGCCCCTCTGTAAAGGCATGTGCCCAGTATGTAAATGACCCGACTACCTGCAAGATTTAAGTCTGAACTTCCTAGTAGTGGGATCTTGGCATGACCAGGACCGTCCAACAAGCCCCCACAGCAGTATACAGTATTAGAACCCAGGAGATCCTGTAGCTCTTACTAAATGAACACTGTCTACAGAATTAATACAGCAGTTACTGATCATTGTTTAATATTTGAAAATGCCCTTTTTTCCAGGTTTGCAATCTACTCTAATCCATAAGAATTAGTCAAATCAAAACGTTCTAGACCTAATGGATTTCTTTTACATATTGTTAGGGATGAGCGAACTCGAACTGTATAGTTCGGGTTCGTACCGAATTTTGGGGTGTCCGTGACACGGACCCGAACCCGGACATTTTCGTAAAAGTCCGGGTTCGGGTTCGGTGTTCGTCGCTTTCTTCGCGCTTTTGTGACGCTTTCTTGGCGCTTTTTGAAAGGCTGCAAAGCAGCCAATCAACAAGCGTCATACTACTTGCCCCAAGAGGCCATCACAGCCATGCCTACTATTGGCATGGCTGTGATTGGCCAGAGCACCATGTGACCCAGCCTCTATTTAAGCTGGAGTCACATAGCGCCGCCCGTCACTCTGCTCTGATTAGCGTAGGGAGAGGTTGCGGCTGCGACAGTAGGGCGAGATTAGGCAGATTAACTCCTCCAAAGGACTTGATTAACTGATCGATCTGCAGCTGTGGATCATTGAGCTGCTGATCCTCAATTGCTCACTGTTTTTAGGCTGCACAGACCGTTTGTCAGTCACATTTTTCTGGGGTGATCGGCGGCCATTTTGTGTCTTGTGGTGCGCCAGCACAAGCTGCGACCAAGTGCATTTAACCCTCAATGGTGTGGTTGTTTTTTGGCTAAAGCCTACATCAGGGTGAAGCTGTCACACCAAGTGCATTTAACCAGCAATAGTCTGTTCATTTTTTGGCCATATACAAAATCAGGGGCAAGCTGCGCCTGTCACCAAGTGCATTTAACCCTCAATGGTGTGGTTGTTTTTTGGCTAAAGCCTACATCAGGGTGAAGCTGTCACACCAAGTGCATTTAACCAGCAATAGTCTGTTCATTTTTTGGCCATATACTAAATCAGGGGCAAGCTGCGCCTGTCACCAAGTGCATTTAACCCTCAATGGTGTGGTTGTTTTTTGGCTAAAGCCTACATCAGGGTGAAGCTGTCACACCAAGTGCATTTAACCAGCAATAGTCTGTTTATTTTTTGGCCATATCCCAGTCTAATTCTGTCACTAAATCCATACCGGTCACCCAGCGCCTAAATACTAGGCCTCAAATTTATATCCAGCTAAATCTGTCCCTAGTGCTGTAGCTGGGCGAGTTATTTAGTGTCCGTTCAAGCACATTTCTTGTTCTGGGTTGAAATACAATTCCCAATTTAGCAATTTCATAATTTAGTGGTTTCTGCTATATCAGAGCTATTTGAAATCTATCCCTAAAAGGGTATATAATATTCAAGGTGCACATTGGGTCATTCAGAATAACTTCACACACACCCGCTACTGTGTATTTCCAAGTCTAATTCTGTCACTAAACCCATACCTGTCACGCAGCGCCTAAATACTAGGCCTCAAATTTATATCCAGCTAAATCTGTCCCTAGTGCTGTAGCTGGGCGAGTTATTTAGTGTCCGTTCAAGCACATTTCTTGTTCTGGGTTGAAATACAATTCCCAATTTAGCAATTTCATAATTTAGTGGTTTCTGCTATATCAGAGCTATTTGAAATCTATCCCTAAAAGGGTATATAATATTCAAGGTGCACATTGGGTCATTCAGAATAACTTCACACACACCCGCTACTGTGTATTTCCAAGTCTAATTCTGGCACTAAACCCATACCTGTCACCCAGCGCCTAAATACTAGGCCTCAAATTTATATCCCGCTAAATCTGTCCTTAGTGCTGTAGCTGGGCGAGTTATTTAGTGTCCGTTCAAGCACATTTCTTGTTCTGGGTTGAAATACAATTCCCAATTTAGCAATTTCATAATTTAGTGGTTTCTGCTATATCAGAGCTATTTGAAATCTATCCCTAAAAGGGTATATAATATTCAAGGTGCACATTGGGTCATTCAGAATAACTTCACACACACCCGCTACTGTGTATTTCCAAGTCTAATTCTGGCACTAAACCCATACCTGTCACCCAGCGCCTAAATACTAGGCCTCAAATTTATATCCCGCTAAATCTGTCCTTAGTGCTGTAGCTGGGCGAGTTATTTAGTGTCCGTTCAAGCACATTTCTTGTTCTGGGTTGAAATACAATTCCCAATTTAGCAATTTCATAATTTAGTGGTTTCTGCTATATCAGAGCTATTTGAAATCTATCCCTAAAAGGGTATATAATATTCAAGGTGCACATTGGGTCATTCAGAATAACTTCACACACACCCGCTACTGTGTATTTCCAAGTCTAATTCTGGCACTAAACCCATACCTGTCACCCAGCGCCTAAATACTAGGCCTCAAATTTATATCCCGCTAAATCTGTCCTTAGTGCTGTAGCTGGGCGAGTTATTTAGTGTCCGTTCAAGCACATTTCTTGTTCTGGGTTGAAATACAATTCCCAATTTAGCAATTTCATAATTTAGTGGTTTCTGCTATATCAGAGCTATTTGAAATCTATCCCTAAAAGGGTATATAATATTCAAGGTGCACATTGGGTCATTCAGAATAACTTCACACACACCCGCTACTGTGTATTTCCAAGTCTAATTCTGGCACTAAACCCATACCTGTCACCCAGCGCCTAAATACTAGGTCTCAAATTTATATCCCGCTAAATCTGTCCTTAGTGCTGTAGCTGGGCGAGTTATTTAGTGTCCGTTCAAGCACATTTCTTGTTCTGGGTTGAAATACAATTCCCAATTTAGCAATTTCATAATTTAGTGGTTTCTGCTATATCAGAGCTATTTGAAATCTATCCCTAAAAGGGTATATAATATTCAAGGTGCACATTGGGTCATTCAGAATAACTTCACACACACCCGCTACTGTGTATTTCCAAGTCTAATTCTGGCACTAAACCCATACCTGTCACCCAGCGCCTAAATACTAGGCCTCAAATTTATATCCCGCTAAATCTGTCCTTAGTGCTGTAGCTGGGCGAGTTATTTAGTGTCCGTTCAAGCACATTTCTTGTTCTGGGTTGAAATACAATTCCCAATTTAGCAATTTCATAATTTAGTGGTTTCTGCTATATCAGAGCTATTTGAAATCTATCCCTAAAAGGGTATATAATATTCAAGGTGCACATAGGGTCATTCAGAATAACTTCACACACACGCTTCTGTGCATTTCCAAGTCTAATTCTGTCACTAAATCCATACCGGTCACCCAGCGCCTAAATACTAGGCCTCAAATTTATATCCAGCTAAATCTGTCCCTAGTGCTGTAGCTGGGCGAGTTATTTAGTGTCCGTTCAAGCACATTTCTTGTTCTGGGTTGAAATACAATTCCCAATTTAGCAATTTCATAATTTAGTGGTTTCTGCTATATCAGAGCTATTTGAAATCTATCCCTAAAAGGGTATATAATATTCAAGGTGCACATTGGGTCATTCAGAATAACTTCACACACACCCGCTACTGTGTATTTCCAAGTCTAATTCTGGCACTAAACCCATACCTGTCACCCAGCGCCTAAATACTAGGCCTCAAATTTATATCCCGCTAAATCTGTCCTTAGTGCTGTAGCTGGGCGAGTTATTTAGTGTCCGTTCAAGCACATTTCTTGTTCTGGGTTGAAATACAATTCCCAATTTAGCAATTTCATAATTTAGTGGTTTCTGCTATATCAGAGCTATTTGAAATCTATCCCTAAAAGGGTATATAATATTCAAGGTGCACATTGGGTCATTCAGAATAACTTCACACACACCCGCTACTGTGTATTTCCAAGTCTAATTCTGGCACTAAACCCATACCTGTCACCCAGCGCCTAAATACTAGGCCTCAAATTTATATCCCGCTAAATCTGTCCTTAGTGCTGTAGCTGGGCGAGTTATTTAGTGTCCGTTCAAGCACATTTCTTGTTCTGGGTTGAAATACAATTCCCAATTTAGCAATTTCATAATTTAGTGGTTTCTGCTATATCAGAGCTATTTGAAATCTATCCCTAAAAGGGTATATAATATTCAAGGTGCACATTGGGTCATTCAGAATAACTTCACACACACCCGCTACTGTGTATTTCCAAGTCTAATTCTGGCACTAAACCCATACCTGTCACCCAGCGCCTAAATACTAGGCCTCAAATTTATATCCCGCTAAATCTGTCCTTAGTGCTGTAGCTGGGCGAGTTATTTAGTGTCCGTTCAAGCACATTTCTTGTTCTGGGTTGAAATACAATTCCCAATTTAGCAATTTCATAATTTAGTGGTTTCTGCTATATCAGAGCTATTTGAAATCTATCCCTAAAAGGGTATATAATATTCAAGGTGCACATAGGGTCATTCAGAATAACTTCACACACCCGCTACTGTGCATTTCCAAATCTAATTCTGTCACTAAACCCATACCTGTCACCCAGCGCCTAAATACTAGGCCTCAAATTTATATCCCGCTAAATCTCTCGTTACCGCTGTCCTGTTGTGGCTGGGAAAGTTATTTAGTGTCCGTCAAAGCACATTTTTTGTTCTGGGTTGAAATACAATTCCCAATTTAGCAATTTCATAATTTAGTCGTTTCTGCTATATCAGAGCTATTTGAAATCTATCCCTAAAAGGGTAGATCATATTGAAGGTGCACATAGGGTCATTCAGAATAACTTCACACACACGCTTCTGTGCATTTCCAAGTCTAATTCTGTCACTAAATCCATACCGGTCACCCAGCGCCTAAATACTAGGCCTCAAATTTATATCCCGCTGAATTTGAATACAATACATTGGGCCAAATAATATATTTGTTGTTGTGGTGAACCATAACAATGAGAAAAACATCTAGTAAGGGACGCGGACGTGGACATGGTCGTGGTGGTGTTAGTGGACCCTCTGGTGCTGGGAGAGGACGTGGCCGTTCTGCCACATCCACACGTCCTAGTGTACCAACTACCTCAGGTCCCAGTAGCCGCCAGAATTTACAGCGATATATGGTGGGGCCCAATGCCGTTCTAAGGATGGTAAGGCCTGAGCAGGTACAGGCATTAGTCAATTGGGTGGCCGACAGTGGATCCAGCACGTTCACATTATCTCCCACCCAGTCTTCTGCAGAAAGCGCACAGATGGCGCCTGAAAACCAACCCCATCAGTCTGTCACATCACCCCCATGCATACCAGGGAAACTGTCTCAGCCTCAAGTTATGCAGCAGTCTCTTATGCTGTTTGAAGACTCCGCTGGCAGGGTTTCCCAAGGGCATCCACCTAGCCCTTCCCCAGCGGTGAAAGACATAGAATGCACTGACGCACAACCACTTATGTTTCCTGATGATGAGGACATGGGAATACCACCTCAGCATGTCTCTGATGATGACGAAACACAGGTGCCAACTGCTGCGTCTTTCTGCAGTGTGCAGACTGAACAGGAGGTCAGGGATCAAGACTGGGTGGAAGACGATGCAGGGGACGATGAGGTCCTAGACCCCACATGGAATGAAGGTCGTGCCACTGACTTTCACAGTTCGGAGGAAGAGGCAGTGGTGAGACCGAGCCAACAGCGTAGCAAAAGAGGGAGCAGTGGGCAAAAGCAGAACACCCGCCGCCAAGAGACTCCGCCTGCTACTGACCGCCGCCATCTGGGACCGAGCACCCCAAAGGCAGCTTCAAGGAGTTCCCTGGCATGGCACTTCTTCAAACAATGTGCTGACGACAAGACCCGAGTGGTTTGCACGCTGTGCCATCAGAGCCTGAAGCGAGGCATTAACGTTCTGAACCTGAGCACAACCTGCATGACCAGGCACCTGCATGCAAAGCATGAACTGCAGTGGAGTAAACACCTTAAAACCAAGGAAGTCACTCAGGCTCCCCCTGCTACCTCTTCTGCTGCTGCCGCCTCGGCCTATTCTGCTGCTGCCGCCTCGGCCTCTTCCTCCGCCTCTGGAGGAACGTTGGCACCTGCCGCCCAGCAAACAGGGGATGTACCACCAACACCACCACCACCACCTCCGTCACCAAGCGTCTCAACCATGTCACACGCCAGCGTTCAGCTCTCCATCTCACAAACATTTGATAGAAAGCGTAAATTCCCACCTAGCCACCCTCGATCCCTGGCCCTGAATGCCAGCATTTCTAAACTACTGGCCTATGAAATGCTGTCATTTAGGCTGGTGGACACAGACAGCTTCAAACAGCTCATGTCGCTTGCTGTCCCACAGTATGTTGTTCCCAGCCGGCACTACTTCTCCAAGAGAGCCGTGCCTTCCCTGCACAACCAAGTATCCGATAAAATCAAGTGTGCACTGCGCAACGCCATCTGTGGCAAGGTCCACCTAACCACAGATACGTGGACCAGTAAGCACGGCCAGGGACGCTATATCTCCCTAACTGCACACTGGGTAAATGTAGTGGCAGCTGGGCCCCAGGCGGAGAGCTGTTTGGCGCACGTCCTTCCGCCGCCAAGGATCGCAGGGCAACATTCTTTGCCTCCTGTTGCCACCTCCTCCTTCTCGGCTTCCTCCTCCTCTTCTTCCACCTGCTCATCCAGTCAGCCACACACCTTCACCACCAACTTCAGCACAGCCCGGGGTAAACGTCAGCAGGCCATTCTGAAACTCATATGTTTGGGGGACAGGCCCCACACCGCACAGGAGTTGTGGCGGGGTATAGAACAACAGACCGACGAGTGGTTGCTGCCGGTGAGCCTCAAGCCCGGCCTGGTGGTGTGTGATAATGGGCGAAATCTCGTTGCAGCTCTGGGACTAGCCAATTTGACGCACATCCCTTGCTTGGCGCATGTGCTGAATTTGGTGGTGCAGAAGTTCATTCACAACTACCCCGACATGTCAGAGCTGCTGCATAAAGTGCGGGCCGTCTGTTCGCGCTTCCGGCGTTCACATCCTGCTGCTGCTCGCCTGTCTGCGCTACAGCGTAACTTCGGCCTTCCCGCTCACCGCCTCATATGCGACGTGCCCACCAGGTGGAACTCCACCTTGCACATGCTGGACAGACTGTGCGAGCAGCAGCAGGCCATAGTGGAGTTTCAGCTGCAGCACGCACGGGTCAGTCGCACTACAGAACAGCACCACTTCACCACCAATGACTGGGCCTCCATGCGAGACCTGTGTGCCCTGTTGCGCTGTTTCGAGTACTCCACCAACATGGCCAGTGGCGATGACACCGTTATCAGCGTTACAATACCACTTCTATGTCTCCTTGAGAAAACACTTAGGGCGATGATGGAAGAGGAGGTGGCCCAGGAGGAGGAGGAGGAGGAGGAGGAAGAGGGGTCATTTTTAGCACTTTCAGGCCAGTCTCTTCGAAGTGACTCAGAGGGAGGTTTTTGGCAACAGCAGAGGCCAGGTACAAATGTGGCCAGCCAGGGCCCACTACTGGAGGACGAGGAGGACGAGGATGAGGAGGAGGTGGAGGAGGATGAGGATGAAGCATGGTCACAGCGGGGTGGCACCCAACGCAGCTCGGGTCCATCACTGGTGCGTGGCTGGGGGGAAAGGCAGGACGATGACGATACGCCTCCCACAGAGGACAGCTTGTCCTTATCCCTGGGCAGCCTGGCACACATGAGCGACTACATGCTGCAGTGCCTGCGCAACGACAGCAGAGTTGCCCACATTTTAACCTGTGCGGACTACTGGGTTGCCACCCTGCTGGATCCACGCTACAAAGACAATGTGCCCACCTTACTTCCTGCACTGGAGCGTGATAGGAAGATGCGCGAGTACATGCGCACGTTGGTAGACGCGCTACTGAGAGCATTCCCAAATGTCACAGGGGAACAAGTGGAAGCCCAAGGCCAAGGCAGAGGAGGAGCAAGAGGTCGCCAAGGCAGCTGTGTCACGGCCAGCTCCTCTGAGGGCAGGGTTAGCATGGCAGAGATGTGGAAAACTTTTGTCAACACGCCACAGCTAACTGCACCACCACCTGATACGCAACGTGTTAGCAGGAGGCAACATTTCACTAACATGGTGGAACAGTACGTGTGCACACCCCTCCACGTACTGACTGATGGTTCGGCCCCATTCAACTTCTGGGTCTCTAAATTGTCCACGTGGCCAGAGCTAGCCTTTTATGCCTTGGAGGTGCTGGCCTGCCCGGCAGCCAGCGTTTTGTCTGAACGTGTATTCAGCACGGCAGGGGGCGTCATTACAGACAAACGCAGCCGCCTGTCTACAGCCAATGTGGACAAGCTGACGTTCATAAAAATGAACCAGGCATGGATCCCACAGGACCTGTCCGTCCCTTGTCCAGATTAGACATTAACTACCTCCCCATAACCATATATTATTGGACTCCAGGGCACTTCCTCATTCAATCCTATTTTTATTTTCATTTTACCATTATATTGCGATGCTACCCAAAGTTGAATGAACCTCTCCTCTGCCTGTGTGCTAGGCCTAAATATATGCCAATGGACTGTTGCAGTGGTGGCTGACATGAAGCCTGATTCTCTGCTATGACATGCAGACTAATTCTCTGCTGACATGAAGCCAGATTGTCTGTTACGGGACCTCTCTCCTCTGCCTGGGTGCTGGGCCTAAATTTATGACAATGGACTGTTGCAGTGGTGGCTGACGTGAAGCCTCATTCTCTGCTATGACATGCAGACTGATTCTCTGCTGACATGAAGCCAGATTGTCTGTTACGGGACCTCTCTCCTCTGCCTGTGTGCTAGGCCTAAATATATGCCAATGGACTGTTGCAGTGGTGGCTGACGTGAAGCCTGATTCTCTGCTATGACATGCAGACTGATTCTCTGCTGACATGAAGCCAGATCCTCTGTTACGGGACCTCTCTCCTCTGCCTGTGTGTGTGCTGGGCCTAAATATATGCCAATGGACTGTTGCAGTGGTGGCTGACGTGAAGCCTCATTCTCTGCTATGACATGCAGACTAATTCTCTGCTGACATGAAGACAGATTCTCTGTTACGGGACCTCTCTCCTCTGCCTGTGTGTGTGCTGGGCCTAAATATATGCCAATGGACTGTTGCAGTGGTGGCTGACGTGAAGCCTCATTCTCTGCTATGACATGCAGACTAATTCTCTGCTGACATGAAGACAGATTCTCTGTTACGGGACCTCCCTCCTCTGCCTGGGTGCTGGGCCTAAATATATGCCAATGGACTGTTGCAGTGGTGGGTGACGTGAAGCCTGATTCTCTGCTATGACATGCAGACTAATTCTCTGCTGACATGAAGACAGATTCTCTGTTACGGGACCTCTCTCCTCTGCCTGTGTGTGTGCTGGGCCTAAATATATGCCAATGGACTGTTGCAGTGGTGGCTGACGTGAAGCCTCATTCTCTGCTATGACATGCAGACTAATTCTCTGCTGACATGAAGACAGATTCTCTGTTACGGGACCTCCCTCCTCTGCCTGGGTGCTGGGCCTAAATATATGCCAATGGACTGTTGCAGTGGTGGCTGACGTGAAGCCTCATTCTCTGCTATGACATGCAGACTGATTCTCTGCTGACATGAAGCCAGATCGTCTGTTACGGGACCTCTCTGCTCTGCCTGTGTGCTAGGCCTAAATATATGCCAATGGACTGTTGCAGTGGTGGGTGACGTGAAGCCTCATTCTCTGCTATGACATGCAGACTGATTCTCTGCTGTCATGAAGCCAGATTGTCTGTTACGGGACCTCTCTGCTCTGCCTGTGTGCTAGGCCTAAATATATGCCAATGGACTGTTGCAGTGGTGGGTGACGTGAAGCCTCATTCTCTGCTATGACATGCAGACTAATTCTCTGCTGACATGAAGACAGATTCTCTGTTACGGGACCTCCCTCCTCTGCCTGGGTGCTGGGCCTAAATATATGCCAATGGACTGTTGCAGTGGTGGGTGACGTGAAGCCTCATTCTCTGCTATGACATGCAGACTAATTCTCTGCTGACATGAAGCCAGATTGTCTGTTACGGGACCTCTCTCCTCTGCCTGTGTGTGTGCTGGGCCTAAATATATGCCAATGGACTGTTGCAGTGGTGGCTGACGTGAAGCCTCATTCTCTGCTATGACATGCAGACTAATTCTCTGCTGACATGAAGACAGATTCTCTGTTACGGGACCTCCCTCCTCTGCCTGGGTGCTGGGCCTAAATATATGCCAATGGACTGTTGCAGTGGTGGCTGACGTGAAGCCTCATTCTCTGCTATGACATGCAGACTAATTCTCTGCTGACATGAAGACAGATTCTCTGTTACGGGACCTCTCTCCTCTGCCTGGGTGCCGGGGCCTAAATATCTGAGAATGGACTGTTCCAGTGGTGGGTGACGGGAAGCCAGATTCTCTGCTATGGAACCTCTCTCCAATTGATTTTGGTTAATTTTTATTTATTTAATTTTTAATTTAATTCATTTCCCTATCCACATTTGTTTGCAGGGGATTTACCTACATGTTGCTGCCTTTTGCAGCCCTCTAGCTCTTTCCTGGGCTGTTTTACAGCCTTTTTAGTGCCGAAAAGTTCGGGTCCCCATTGACTTCAATGGGGTTCGGGTTCGGGACGAAGTTCGGATCGGGTTCGGATCCCGAACCCGAACATTTCCGGGATGTTCGGCCGAACTTCTCGAACCCGAACATCCAGGTGTTCGCTCAACTCTACATATTGTATTTTTTTGTGCACTGCATGTTGGGCCAGGTTTGTTATCATCTGTAGACCTATTGGAAACTCTTATTTATCCTATTCTGGATCGAAGAGGCTGTTCATATCTAATATTTGCTGTTCGTCAAGCACATACATTTGTAAACAGAAAAAATGTATACAAACGTATTACTTGATGTACCCATAGACTGTAATTGGGAAAAGGGAGTTCAAAAGTGCATAATTTTGACTCCATCTGTCATTGTTTAAGTTTCTGTAAGTTTTTTTTTTTTTTTGTAGGACAGAATAATGTATCATACCCCACTTTTCTGTCCTAAAAAAAATGTAGAAAGGTATACTTTTTTTCACATTGCAGTGATTGAGAGATGGAAGTAAACATAAAACAATGTTTTCCCCAATTAAACGTATATGTTTTTATTCCTATACATCCATATAAGTTCATCTTATCCATCCTTACTTCATCCTTAAAGCAAATCCCTCCTACCTTATTTGATACACTTCAAATCTTTATTTAAAAAACAAAGGTTCAAGAAAAAAACTTTCTTGTCCATTTTTTAAATGGACACAAATGTATTGAAACATATGCGCATCCATCAAACGTATTTGTTAAAGTAAAAAAATGAAAAAGTAAAAAAAAAAGGATTGCCCAAAAAATTGCATATATTTGTATACTTTTTTTTCTTCTGCTGTCTAAACATATCTGCTTGGCATATAGCAAAAATGAGATGTGAATAGCCTCTAAGACTTTCTGGCTACTATCAGCATAATTACAGGTTTGCACTCCTCGGGTTCATACTATGGCCTCATGCACACGACCGTTGTGTGCATCCGTGGCCGTTGTGCCGTTTTCCGTTTTTTTTCGCGGACCCATTGACTTTCAATGGGTCCGTGGAAAAATCGGAAAATGCACCATTTTGCAGCCGAGGCCGTGATCCGTGTATCCTGTCCGTCAAAAAAATATGATCTGTCCTATTTTTTTGACGGACAACGGTTCACGGACCCATTCAAGTCAATGGGTCCGTGAAAGAACACGGATGCACACAAGATTGGCATCCGTGTTCGTGATCCGTGGCCGTAGGTTACTTTCATACAGACGGATCCGAAGATCCGTCTGCATAAAAGCTTTTTCAGATCTAAGTTTTCACTTCGTTAAAACTCATTTCCGACAGTATATTCTAACACAGAGGCATTCCCATGGTGATGGGACGCTTCTAGTTAGAATACACTACAAACTGTGTACAAGACTGCCCCCTGCTGCCTGGCAACACCCGATCTCTTACAGGGGACCGTGATCCTACAATTAACCCCTTCAGGTGCGGCACCTGAAGGGGTTAATTGTACTATCATATCCCCCTGTAAGAGATCAGGGCTGCCAGGCAGCAGGGGGCAGACCCCCTCCCCAGTTTGAATATCATTGGTGGCCAGTGCGGCCCCCCCCTCCCTCCCTCTATTGTAATAATTTGTTGGTGGCACAGTGTGCGCCCCCCATCGCCCCCCCTTCCTCTCTCTATTGTAATAAATCGTTGGTGGCACAGTGTGCGCCCCCCATCGCCCCCCCTTCCTCCCTCTATTATAATAAATCGTTGGTGGCACAGTGTGCGCCCCCCATCGGCCCCCCCTTCCTCCCTCTATTGTAATAAATCGTTGGTGGCACAGTGTGCGCCCCCCATCGGCCCCCCCCCTCCCTCTATAGCATTAACAACATTGGTGGCCAGTGTGCGGCCTCCCATCTCCCCCCCCCCCCCCGATCATTGGTGGCAGCGGAGTTCCGATCGGAGTCGCAGTTTAATCGCTGGGGCTCCGATCGGTAACCATGGCAACCAGGACGCTACTGCAGTCCTGGTTGCCATGGTAACTTAGCAATAGTACAATAGTAGAAGATTCATAGTTACCTGCTGGCTGCTGCAATGTTCGTGTCCGGCCGGGAGCTCCACCTACTGGTAAGTGACAGGTCTGTGCGGCGCATTGCTAAATGAACTGTCACTTACCAGTAAGAGGAGCTCCCGGCCGGACACAGACATTGCAGCAGCCAGCAGGTAAGTATGGATCTTCTACTATTGTACTATTGCTAAGTAACCATGGCAACCAGGGCTGCAGTAGCTTCCTGGTTGCCATGGTTACCGATCGGAGCCCCAGCGATTAAACTGGGACTCCGATCGGAACTCCGCTGCCACCAATGATCGGGGGGGGGGTGAAGATGGGAGGCCGCACACTGGCCACCAATGTTGTTAATGCTATAGAGGGAGGGGGGCTGATGGGGGGCGCACACTGTGCCACCAACGATTTATTACAATAGAGGGAGGAAGGGGGGGGCGCACACTGTGCCACCAACGATTTATTACAATAGAGGAAGAAAGGGGGGGCCGGGGGGGCGGGGGGCGCACACTGTGCCACCAACGA
Source organism: Bufo gargarizans (assembly GCF_014858855.1). Classification (NCBI taxonomy): domain Eukaryota; kingdom Metazoa; phylum Chordata; class Amphibia; order Anura; family Bufonidae; genus Bufo; species Bufo gargarizans. The sequence continues at coordinate 453,928,528 of NC_058080.1, forward strand.
ATTATTACAATAGAGGGAGGAAGGGGAGGGGGCGGGGGGGGCGCACACTGTGCCACCAACGATTTATTACAATAGAGGGAGGAAGGGGGGGCCGATGGGGGGCGCACACTGGCCACCAACCTATTATTACAATAGAGGGAGGAAGGGGGGGCCGATGGGGGGCGCACACTGGCCACCAACCTATTATTACAATAGAGGGAGGGAGGGGGGGCCACACTGGCCACCAATGATATTCAATACTGGGGAGGGGGGGTCTTCCCCCTGCTGCCTGGCAGCCCTGATCTCTTACAGGGGGATATGATAGTACAATTAACCCCTTCAGGTGCGGCACCTGAGAAGTTAATTGTGCTGATCACGGCCCCCTGTAAGAGATCGGGTGCTGCCAGGCAGCAGGGGGCAGTCATGTACACAGTTTGTAGTATATTCTAACTAGAAGCATCCCCATCACCATGGGAACGCCTCTGTGTTAGAATATACTGTAGGAAATGAGTTTTCACGCTCTAACTCATATCCGACAGTATATTCTAACATAGAGGCGTTCCCATGGTGATGGGGACGCTTCAAGTTAAAATATACCATGGGATTGGAGAAAACTCTGATCCGATGGTAATAAAGGGACTCCAGACTTTACATTGTAATTCAGACTCCCCATTGACTTGCATTGTAATTCAGGACGGATCCGTTTGGCTCCGCACGGCCAGGCGGACACCAAAACGACTTTTTTTTCATATCCGTGGAACCTCCAAAAATCAAGGAAGACCCACGGACGAAAAAACGGTCACGGATCACAGACCTACGGACCCCGTTTTTGCGGACCGTGAAAAAATACTGTCGTGTGCATGAGGCCTTTAACTGTGACACTCAAAGCCACCCCCGTTCCCCCTTACTCATTAATTTGTTTCAAATGTTTTACCATCTTTCATAATGTCTTCTGTATAATCAAGTTCATATACTGTGTATATACTGATTTCTTTTCTCATTTTGGGCATGTGTATATTTTGTTAATGTGTTGATTTCTTGTATGTAATTATCATAGCTGATACTCCCTGTAAAGGGGGAATATTAATCACCAATATTTATGCAAATATGGATAATTAATATTCATAAATAGGAGGAGCCGTCTATTGATGACTCTGCCTATTTATACCTTTATATAACAATAACACAATGTTTTCACTATACTTTGCCTTACACTAATCACTAAGCTAACTGCATGCACCTTACTAAACTATCGCTAATAACCACACATTACACAGATAGTTATATATAAAACATAGTATTTATTAATGCCAACAATACACTACGCACGCAATACACTAACAATACAGTACTATAAATACAGCACTAAACTACACGGTTCCCAAATTCCACCCGCAAACTAACTATACAATACACACACACACACATATTAGCAGCCCACCCCACCTGTCTAATTCTATCCCTAAGAGTACGACGAAGGGTTATTGGTGGCACTGCAGGGGTGAATGCAGGCCACAGACATTGGGTAGGGATCCAGCAATGCAAGGGTTAATACCTTGCAAGTATAGTAGGATTCGGGTTAGGGGAACTAAAGGGTAGGGATCCAGCAATGCAAGGGTTGGATACAGCAATGCAAGGGTTAATACCTTGCAAGTGATAACAGGGATGCTCCTGTTAGGATACAGCAATGCAAGGGTTAATACCTTGCAAGTGATAGTATAGGGAACAGGGATGCTCCTGTTAGGGGGTTAGGGAATACCTTGCAAGTGATTGCTGAGGTACAGGGCAATGGTAGGAGTGGATGACAGGGAGAGGGATCATAGGGTGGTGAGTTATGGGCAAGGGGTTGTAGGGGGTATGGGTATAGTGGGACAGGGTCTGCAGGGATAGGGATTGCAATGGGATGTGTTGGTGGGAGGGAAGGGGCTACTATTGTTGGGGATATAGGGGGTATGTGAGGGGTAGGTAGGGGCTAGACAGGTAGATACTTAATCCTTCCAGAGTAGGCCTTCTCCAGGTGAGCTGCTCTCTCCCATGTCTCTCTGATTCTAGTCTGGTTGCAAGAGCCCCCTGTTCCTGGCTTCGGGCTCCTATATCAGCCTCAGAAACAGCCCACCTCCCCCCTCCTCAGGGATGTGACATCATGCCTTCCTCAAATCCCCAGAGTCCTCCCCCCTTGTCCCAAGGTGCTGGGAATAGGGGCATGGAGTTTAGCCATGGGGCAGAGGTGTGGAAAACAGGTTTATGATGTCTCTGGTTAGAAAGCCCCGGTGCCAGAGAGTCTGATTGTTTCGGGCCTGAACAAAAGAGGACTAGATACTAATCAGCTGTTATCCTACAGGCTATCAGCACAAGTTTTTCTCTAAACATGGGGGATGAACTGTTGATAAGAGTTGGGAATTGAATCTAGAGAATATTTATTACACTTCCCTCTACATATATATATATATATATACCTGTTTGGGGGCACATATTTTCCACAGGGGCCACAATGAGTCCCAGTGGACCACTAGGGGCAGATGTGCGCAGATGCTGGGCACATCTGCGCACATCATCCTATGATGTGACAGTCAGTGCATGCATATATATCACACATGCATGCACGTATTTGCATGCATGTATGGATATATATATATATATATATATGCATACGTCTCAACCCTTCCTCAACACTCCCAATCAGTGAATATTCTGAGTACTGCTACCTTGGGATCTGACACGATAAGTCCAAATTTCCACGTGAGAGTCCTGTTATGAGCCACAGCGGTTTCTCTGTTGCTTCATGCTCACCTAGTTACTAATTTTGCTTGGGCACTTTCTATTGCATTGCACCTGAATCTGAGTTTGGTTATCATCTAGCTTTGCCTGATTGGTTAGAGTAGAGTTGTTGATTGTCTAGCCTTTATATAGTCTGGCCTTCCTCCATTTTGGTTGTTGAATATTGTGCTTGCTAAGTGCATTTCCTTCCACACAGTTTGTGCCTTGCTCTCTATTCTAGGATCTGTAGTTTCATGATTATATCCTGTTCTAGTCTAGTTTGTTTGCTCTGTATTCTAGGATCTGTAGTTCCATGGTCATTCTTACTGTTCTTGAGATGTTTTTGCTACAGCTAAATCTGTTGTATTGTCCTAGCTGATGTGTTGACCTAAATTCAGATAGGATCAGTTTAGTATTGCTCCATTTCTGTTCACTGTCATTCATTTGCTATCTATCTGTGTGCCATATAGCTTCCGTCCACTCCATTGGTGGATCTTTTCCTCCTTCCATGACCCTCCGCTTTCACTTCCTGTTATCTACTGGTGAGTTTGTTTTCATGTCTTATTTTTTGTGAGTATTAATACATGCTACACATAGGTTGTTTTTGCGACTGTCCAGTTGTTGGATACTTCAGTCGTGTGAGCTGTGGGGGTATCTGGGTACCAAAAGCCATTGTTAGGATTCGTTAGGACCTGGAAAAGATGAGTGCTATAGATACAGTCCAGTTCTGCCATTATATGCACAAGCAGCATTGTTACAAGTCCCTGATTAGGAGTGGGAGGATCTCTTAGACTTCCTACCTCGTTTAAGTCATATGAGACCAGTTGAAATGCAAGCTTCCACTATTTTACTTACTCCTGCCTATACGAACGAGCATTTGGTCATTCATTGAGCATTTAGAGGCAGTATTAGACTGCCAGATGATCGCTAACGAGTGTTCATAGGAATGCTCGTTAGCAATCATCTTCCAGAAAATCTAACAGTCTAAAACACCCTTTAAGCCCCTTTCACATGGTCAGTGTTTGGTCAATGTTTGATCAGTGAATTCCAACAATGATTTTAAGCTAAAACCAGGTTCTGATCAAAAACACAGAACAGGTGCAGATCTTTCCCTTATACCTTATCTCTGAGTAGTCTCCACTCCTGGTTTTAGCTCACAAACACTGATGGAAATCACTGATCAAAGACTGACCAAACACTGACTATATGTAAGAGGCCTTACTCTACCTCTTGACTTGCTTCTTGGATTTGTCACAATTTGTTTGTCTCTCTAGTTTGATCACTGGCTTAGAATTCCAGATCCCCCTTGCCTTCTGAATTTGTACATTTTTGGTAGTCACCTGGTTCTGACCCATTACTGCCCAATTAGCCTTCTGTGTCTGACACACCTCTCTGTTAATCAGTGACTATTTTGACCACCACAACCAAATGATCTGACCAGTTAAGTCTAAACCTTCTTTCATGAGGTCCCTGGTGAAGAATAGGGGGACCTATTTGACTTACACCTCACATACTCAGTGTGAGGCTTCCATAAACATTCTTGAAACACAGGAATCTTTAATGACATATCATCACAATGAAAGAACTGGTGCCCATATTCAACTTGGACTCTTTCCCAGAAATCTTGACAGTATGTTATCCACTGATAAATGATAAATGTCTCTTCTACGATTTTTAATTAATACTCTATGGCCAACTGTTTTTGTGTTGTCACAACATCACATCTCTGCAAGATAATCCTTGGGCATGATTTGGCAATATGGATATAAGAAGAAATTACTAAGAACAGCCATACACATAAAATATCACTCCTGGTCTGCTCATACGCATGCCTGCTTGGCTAGGCCAAGCAAGCATGTGTTTTCAGTAGGGTGACTCTTCTAGCAATGACTGATCTCCCCAGGAACAAAAAAAATCAGGCAGTTGAAATCTAACTTGGCCAAACAGTATCTGTCTTGACATCTGACTTTGATTGAGGCCCCCTTCCCATATAGATTAGATGGTTGGCCAGTTCCTGCCAAAATTAGCCGGTTCAGCCAACTTAAATTTAAAGAAATCTGTCACCATGAAACTGCACTGTAAGCTACAGGCAATATGTTATAAAGCAGGAAGAGCTGAGCAGAATAAAATGTAGTTTTGTGGGAAAATATTTAGTAAAACTTATAATTTATTCACTTAAATTCCTGCCCATTCTGGTCTTTGAAGTCAAGGAGGTGGTCCTATCAGGGATTGACAGCTATCTCTGTATACACACTCAAAGAGAGAAGGCTGTCAATCACTGATAAGACCACCTGCTTGACTTCAAACCCAGAATGAGCAGGAAAATAAATGAGTTATATATAGGATATACTGAATCTTTTACAACAAAACTATATATATCAATCTGCTCAGCTCCTCCTGCTTTAAAACATACTACCTGCAGCTCAGACACCGTGTTTAACTTGACGAGTTCCCTTGGTTAACTTAACCCTTTCCTGAGGAGAGGATTTTCCGTTTTTGCTTTTTTGTTTTTTTCTCCCTGTCTTCCCAGAGCCATAACTTTTTAATTTTTCCATTCATAGCCATAGGAGGGCTTGCTTTTTGCAGAACATGTGGAATTTGACAAAGACCAATGTAATTCTGCCGGTTTTGCAGGCTTTTTTTTATGGTGTTCACTATGCAGTAAAACTGACTTGCTCTCTTAATTTTCCAGGTTTGGTGATACCAAATATGTATAGTTTTTCTTCATCTTTTTTTTTCATCGTCATTTTCTGACCCCTATAAATTTTTTGTAGTTGTGTGTCCAGAACTGTGTGAGGGATAATTTTTTGCGGGGTGATCTGTACTTCTCATTGATACCATTCTGGGTTGTGCATGACTTTTTGATCAATTAAAAAAAAAATATTGTGAGAGGAGAAGTTAGCCATTTTGACACTTTTTTTCATTTCAGTTTTTTCTGTATTGGATAAATATTTTTAGATTTTGATAGTACGGATATACAGTTGTGTTCAAAATTATTCAAACCCCACTGAAATTGAGTGTTTTGGCCAATTTGACATTGATTTTGATCATTTCAGTCATCTTGTTTACAATTAAATCAAAGAGGCACTTGTAAGTCAGACAAATATAACATAACATTTATAATAATATAACCACAAATGTATTTTCTGTGCTCACATCATTATCAGTTTTATTCAACCCCCAAGTGACATTTAATCTTAGTACTTAGTACAACATTCTTTTCTAGTTATAACAGCTTTTAAATGTGAAGCATAGCTTGACACAAGTGTCTTGCAGCGATCTACGGGCATCTTCGCCCATTCTTCATGGGCAAAAGCCTCCAGTTCAGTCACATTCTTAGGCTTGCGTGCTGCAACAAGTCCCACCAGAGGTTCTCAATCGGATTTAAGTCTGGTGACTGTGATGGCCACTTCAAAATGTTCCAGCCTTTAATCTGCAACCATGCTCTAGTGGACTTGGAGGTATGCTTGGGATCATTGTCCTGTTGAAAGGTCCAACGTCTCCCAAGCCTCAGGTTTGTGGCGGACTGCATCACATTTTCATCCAATATCTCCCGGTACTGAAGAGAATTCATGGTACCTTGCACACGCTGAAGCTTCCCTGTACCTGTAGAAGCAAAACAGCCCCAAAGCATGATTGACCCCCCGCCATGCTTCACAGTAGGCAAGGTGTTCTTTTCTTCATAGGCCTTGTTCTTCCTCCTCCAAACATAGCGTTGATCCATGGGCCCAAACAGTTCTAATTTTGTTTCATCAGTCCACAGAACACTATCCCAAAACTTTTGTGGTTTGTCCACATGACTTTTGGCATACTGCAGTCGACTCTTCTTATTCTTTGGAGACAGCAAGGGGGTGCGCCTGGGAGTTCTGGCATTTCATTACGCAGTGTGCGACTTATTGTCTGAGCTGAAACTTCAGTACCCACATCTGACAAATCTTTTTTCAGTTCCTCAGCAGTCACACGGGGACTTTTCTCCACTTTGCTTTTCAGGTAGTGCACAGCAGTCGAAGTCAGCATCTTCTTTCTGCCACGACCAGGTAGCGTTTCAACAGTGCCCTTTGCCTGGAATTTGCGAATGATGCTTTCTATGGTGTCTCTTGGTATGTTTAACATCTTTGCAATCTTCTTATAGCCCTTGCCCTTCCTGTGAAGAGAAATCACCTCTTCTCTTGTCTTTCTGGACCATTCTCTTGACTTCACCATGTTTGTAAACACACCAGTAAATGTCTAGAAGGAGCTGAGTATCACAGTCCTTTTAAATCTGCCCAATTGGTGCTTATTATGCTTGATTGCTGCTCCTTGACATCCACAGGTGTTTTCAATACCTGATCGAAAACACTTGAATGAACCTCTGTTCTTAAGAGTGGTAGTCTTTAAGGGGTTGAATAATTGTGTCAATGAAGGAATCACAAAAAAAAACATTTAATACTGTATTACAAAAACAATTGATGTCATTTTAGTTACATTTGGTTCTTTAAAAAGTCCTTGTAAGATTTCATTCTGAACACAATTACAAATGTACACTAAATTCCCTAAAACCCTTTACAGCATTGGGGGTTGAATAATTTTGAACACAACTGTATATGTATATATATAGAAACTAATATGCAGCACCTACTGTAATTCTCAATGACAGGGGCTGCCACACACACACTCCATCTCCTCTGAGATGCTTCCGGTATTTCACACGTTCAGATGCCTTGGCCAGGTTTGACCATGGCATCTGAGAAGTTAAATGTCCTCGATCGGCATTACTGCTGGTCACGGACATTAGCCGCGGGTGCCTGCTGTAGGGAACAGCAGGCACCTGGTTTCCAGAGTTGGCGCCATCTTTAAAGACACGGCACATGTCGGGAAGGGGTTAAAGGGAAACTGTTACGTTGGACATGCATTCCTATCTGTGTGCAGCATGTTATAGAACTGGACTAACTGGGCAGACTGAAGTATAGTTTTATTAGAAAAGATTTAGATTAGTACAACTTGTATTATTCATTTAAAGGAGTTGTCCCACAAAAAAAAACATTCTACAGTTTTTAAACCAGCACCTGGATCTAAATACTTTTATAAATGCATGTAATTCAAAATTTAGTAAACACTAAGTTAGTCTCAGTTCCCTTTATCTTGCTCTCTGCTTTGGAGTTTGAAGGTTGGTCCTGCTTAATGATTGACAACTATCTCTGTATGCACAGTCATAGAGGTGATGCTGTCAGTCACTATGTATGACCACCCCTTAAATTCAAAAAAGAGAAATAGCAGAGATTAAATGAATAAAATACAAGTTATAATGAGTGTTTTCCTATAAAACTATAAATATAGTAGCAGGGGTGCTTTAACTCATGGCTAAATAGACTACAGAACTTCTACACAGCCCTAAGCCTTGTGATGCTGTAAAGAACGAGTAAAAGCCCCAAATTTCAAAGCACCAAATGGCTGAATATATTACATCAATTAGAGAATAGTCACACATACCCTGACAACATTTCTACCTCCTGTGGTTGAAAAAAAACATTGCAAAATAATTATAATTGTGCTTTCATTAATGTATCAAAGAACACTGTATCATACCCAGTTCATGACATTTAGGGGGTCATTTTTTATACTGAAATACGCCTAAATTTGGCGTATTTCAGGCACATATGGCAGTTAGTTGTGCTACTATCTGCGACTTTTCCCCACTCACGCCAGGTCTAAAAAAGTGGGTGTGGCGTGGAAGGGAAGGGGCCGGAAGACCCGTCTCATTTACAATTTTCTACTCCTGTTTATGTGTAGAAAATGGTCTAAATGTAAGACAGCTAGGATGCTGTCTTACATTTGCAACTGGAGCTGGAGCATTATTGAGACGGGTGTCTAAAACGCCAGTCTTAATAAACGTGAGTATTTTTATATTTCTGTTTAGATCACAATGTATACATTATACACCCCAGGCAAATCCACCCTGGTTGTCAGCTCCTTTTCTCCGGGGTAAGTAGTGGAAGTGTTCAATATGTATAACTAGGCCTAGTTTATTTTACCACTTTCCATTTAAATCTAAAAATGACTAAAATACATGCATATTTCATCTTATTCCAGAATAGTCAGTGTTTGTGAGAAGCCGGACATGAATGAGTGCCTCATGTTTCGTGTTTGTTCAGAAGCCTGTTATCCATTGTGTATGAAATTGCAGGAAGTTAACGCTCCAGATGATGAGTAGTACATTGTGTCAGATGAATATTTTAAATTGTTATAATCTCCGTTAACATATAATGTTAAAACATAATACATGTGATTACTCCTATTACAACTGTTCAATCTAATAACAATGACTGTTTATAGGAACGGCAAGGCTTAGAGCTAAAACAAACAGATGGACCACAATGCAGGGCCAAAAACCGTAATGCATGTTTCTCTACAATCACATTAATGAGCCTATGTTGTGTGACACTGATGCTTCCCTATTTGTGCACAGATCTTGTGACAACCTAAATATTGTCGGGAAATGTACAAGTAGCTGGGAATCATTTTGACAACAAGGAAATAAATGATATTGCTTACATGAAAACACAGCTGACATTAGTGTTGTAATGCCATTAAGGGAATTTCGTCTTTAAAACACAATAAGGTGTGACCGGGTTCTTCATTTTCTGCCCGTTACAATATCTTGTTACAGTATGTATTAGGAACAGTGCTAGGACAATTCGCAGGCAGAGTAGGCAGTTGCCTACTCTGATACAGAATAACACATTGGCGATACATTTCACTATACCTCGGATGATAGATCTGCCCTAGTTTCCAGGATGCAATTAATGATTTTCTGGCAGGTTTCATGCTGAAAGTAAGGAATTGAGGATGGAATGAATTGCGAACCCCTTGCCTTGGGCAACAAGCGATCATGTCTTGCCTCCGATTAGGTGATCTATTTGTTATCAATACTGTCTTTGGCCTTGTTCAAACCTACATTTTCTTAGCCGCTTCCGTAAGTGTAAGAACTTTCCTGCTCTCGTCTAGTCATGGCTAACCACATGGGCTCGCTGTTCTTGTTGTGTTATTTCCTAAAGTAGGGATATTGAATAGGCAGGCACAGATGCCAGCAGGGGCTAAGAAAGTATGAAAAACTCATGAACTCTATTAGAGTTTATGCAGCAGTTTTGATCCTAAGAAACACTTTCTGTTCACACCTGCCACATAACATTGTGATTTTTATTCTCAGAGGCATTAATTAAAAAAAAGAGCCCACATTGACTTTATCAGCATTCACGTGCTTAATGTATACTGTACATATGCTGCTCAAAGTACGTCACACATACCTCACTCATTTTGGTCATATGTCGCACACACCAGGTAATTTTGGAAGTGTGACCTGCAGTGTTCAGGTCTGGTAGAGTTGGACTTTGTAGGGAGTAGGCTTGCTGATGTTTTGTGTTGGCCACCTCTTAAGTGGTGAAGGCTGAAATGTATTGCAAGCCCTTGTACCTAGCTATGTCAAATTTTCATGGTGTAGTGGGGAATAGTTAGCCCTGTGTGGGATCCAGTGTTAAGGGTGAGCAGTGCAGCGCTGTTGTTGCCTGGCTTTTACATGGTGCACTAGAATTTCAGGGCATGAGCAGTATAGAATCTTGTTCCTGCCAGGTTGTAAAAACCTGTACTAAGCATGCACCAAAATTCTGAGGCATAGCATGAGTGTGAGGTTATGGGACCAGACAACAGCAGGATACAGACATCCGATCCTGTCAATCAACAAGGCCACAAGAGTACAGTGTTCATTTTAGGACATGGTCACCTGACCCTGACACCTAACACCTGACCCTGACTTTGACATTCTGACTAGTCAGCGTCACCATCAGCATGACAAGGACTTTTAGGTTCACTGCACTTTAAATATGCTCAATCACATAGATGAAAAAAATCCTACAGGTACCTGTCTGTAGCTATAGCTCAGTGGTTTAGATGCTTGCATCACATGCAGTGTTCTTGGGTTCAAATCTCCTGTCAGGCTTTAAAAAAAATCTATACTTTATTTAACCCTAGAAAAGAGACAAATTCAAGTGATGTCTGACTCTTCTCTTCTCACTAGTCAGCATCCCAATGACTTTCATCTATGTGATTGAGCATATTAAAAGTACAATTAACCTAAAAGTAATTGAGACGCTGAATAGTGAGAAGAGTCAGACATCACTTGAATTTGTCTCTTTTTTTTAGGGCTCAATAAAAAGTAATTTTTTTTTTTTTTAAAACTGCTAGTGGCTTTGAACCCAGGTACACTGCATGTGAGACAAGCATCTAAACCACTGAGCTATAGCTTTAGACAGCAACCTGAAGGACTTTCTTCATCTATGTGATTGAGCATATTAAAAGTACAATGAACCTAAAAGTCATTGCGATGCTGATGCTGACTAGTGAGAAGAAAAGAGTCAGAAATCAGGGTCACACATCACTTGAATTTGTCTCTTTTCTAGGGCTCAATAAAATGTTAATTTTATTTAAAGACTGATAGGTGTTTTGAACCCAAGAACACTGCTTTTGATGCAAGCATCTAAACCACTAAACTATAGCTTCAGACGGCAACCTGTAGGATTTTCTTCATCTATGTGATTGAGCATATTAAATGTACGATCAACCTAAAAGTCATTGCGACGCTGACGCTGACTAGTCAGAATATCAAAGTCAGGGTCAGGTGTCACACTGACATTATTCTGATACTTGACTATGATATCTGACCATGTCCTAAAATGAACACTGTACAAGAGGAAGGTAGAGGCTTTCTGACAAGAGGGGCTGAACTATGGGGCAGAGAGTCCTCAGTGCTCTAAATATAGAACATGCATATTTTTTAAAAAAAAGTGCTTTTTCACCTCAAGGTTGCAACAAATCTGCTAAGTAAATAAATGCATGCTTTAAATTGTCTATTCAAGCATTACATGAAACTGATTAGTTTAATAGAATAAAACAAGCTGACAGACTCCCTTTAAAAGTTCCAAAAATACATTAGCATTGGCATATCCTCCAATGGTTTGTTTAATTAAATAGAGCCAAGAAAATGTGCAAAAAATGGTATGTATTTCAAGCAAAAAAGACTATGTTTTACACAAAACGTCACACTTTTTTGCACTTTTTGTACACTTTCTTGAATATATTTCATTAAAGAAAACATTGAAGGATATGCTGATCCCAATGTGTTTTTTGGAACTTTGGAACACTGGATGTCGATCAATCGGTGAGACGGACTATTGCATTCCTGATGGATATGTCTGAGGAATGTTGGTACTGCTTACAAATTATTTTTAACAATTGAAGACTAAGAGACTAACACATATTTCATTCATACACTGGCAGGGCCAGTCTAGAACAAAAAGCAGCACTGGCACACATACCGTACCACACTAGTCCACATACATAGCCACACATTTACACTGTGATGAAAATAATGTTGCCATACTTACATATAATTAATGCTCTCATATACTTTACATATAAATAATAATGTCATAAACTACACATTGAATTCTTGCCACTATGTACTATATAATATGAACATATTTTGTATGTACAGTATAAATAATCCCACCATATCTTAACCACTTTGTACACCTTAATGCACATGTATTTCAAAGGTGCACAAGGATTATATGGAGCATTCTCAGGAGTTGAGCTCACTCCATACATGGTAAGGGCTGGTTGTGGTCAGACCCAGACTGACTATTTGCCCACCTGGGCAGATTCTCAATTGTTTGCACCTCCTGGTTTCAAAGTAGGTCACCTCACCCCGCCTGACATTTAAATTTTTTATGTGTTCTACACTGGTCCCTCCCCAACGCATGCCAAGGCACACAAGGTCCTTATGCTATAGTGAGGATGTTGGGTGCTCAGCTGAACAGGGAGAAACATGAGAGGGAGGTAGCCTGCAGAGGCAATACACAGAGAATATACAGAAGGCTTCCAGACCCGTCCTGTGCTCAACCCACATTTATGTATCTATGCATCTATCCATCAAAAAGAAAAAAGTCACAACACTCCAAAATGAGATAAAATAGTCTGTGCAGTGTTTCAGCTCTCCCCGCAAAGCACTGTTCTCAAAGTACAATAGACTGTGTCCATGTTATATGGGCAAGGAGAAGAGTGGAGGTGCTCATAGCTCATTAGCAGATTGAGACAATGTGATAGAGCTTGTAATCTACCCAATCCAATCGTGATGGTGGTAAACAAGATAAACTCAAGACACTTGCTACCCGTCCTCTCGTGCAGGGTTTGTGTGGAAACAGTAGATCCCTCTGTAGTCCAAGAATGCACTCAGAACTTCTCCATTGGGGGAAACAGGATTTTATTCAAAACTCAAAGCGTTTCAGGGTTCTAGTGAAACCCCTTCATCAGAAGTAAAAAGCTCATAACAGCTTGACGAAAATGTACTTACTTATATACAAGTAGGTATCGTAGTAACTCTATCATTTGGAGAACAGTCTGGCCAAATGGAGGAGCTTCACCACAGGATGTTCGTTCCAGTCACCTAACCTGATGTGCGCCATGGCATTCCATTATGGAACGCAACAGGGGTCTTTTCGGAGATATCAATTCTATCTCAGAAAATAGATATAGAGATATATCATCTGGAGGGGTAATTGCTTTGTGCTACCTTTCTCCTCTTTTCTTCCTTGTTATTACTGTATAATCACTATATCAGAGTATGTAACACACCACCCTTTTACAGTGGCGGCGCCCCGATTCTACCTGGGGGTTCAATCTGACTCCGTTTTTTCATTCCATATATAGCAAGTGTATCAATTACGCAGTTAAGATGATTAGTTTAAAAAAACATAATATAAATGTGTATTGCAATAGTGATACATAATAACCATAGTGCATCTATGACAAATTAATGCCCATTACACTGTATATAAAAAAAAGCAAGTCCTGCTTTGCATTGAAATGCACGGAATGCTGTTTTTGGAGCTGATTTTAAAGCAAAAACACTCCAAAATCATCACCAAAAACTCAGTGAGAACTGGCCCACTGAAAGCAAATCTGCAAATATAACTAGTAGTGGACTCAACTCAAGGTGGAAAGCGATGGAGATGAGAAGTGATACTTCTCTCTCCCATCCCTTCCACATAGTGAGTCTACTGCTAGCTATATTGACAAGTCTGTCAGTGGATTTAGGATTGACATAGCACTCTCCAGTGTGTTCTTTTATTAAATTTCTGTGTATATTTTCTGAACCCCCTACAGGTGAGCACTCTGATGTGTGTTGCCATTTTTTGTTCTGGTGAATGACATTTCTCGGAGATACAGGGCTAAATCCTTACACATATTTTGTCCTTACATATATTACTACAGAAATCGAAACTTTATGTGCTCAGATAAGAGTAGGGAGGCAATACAGTCCACAGCAAAACAGATAGCTCATCTTCTCCCTGGATTTGTGTTTTTTCCCTGGAAGTGATGAGCTCTGTGGCGATTGGACAGCTCACAGGGAGAAGGAGACACCCCTTGAGAAACACGCCCATCTCCCCCTCCCTGTACAGATGATATTAATTATCATACAGGGTAGCAAAGAAAACGGGGGGAGGGCTGTCACAGACGCTCCCGCGACAGGTGGCAGGAGATCGGTGAGACTGGCAACACGTGGTTTGATCTGACATGTTTTCCGTTTGGATCAAATGACGTCTGTGTTGTTTCTGCCGCTTGACACACCTTCTTTGCCCTGGTGTGGCTATTAGGGTCATTTAACCTTCTCTATTTATAGTTGCTCCTGCCACAATTCTGTGCAGTTTATAGCTTCTGTTTGGACCTTTGGATAGATTGTGGTTGGATCTTGGCTGAGTTTCTGGTGCTTCCATTGCTCCTTTGAAGTTAAGTCTATCCTTTCCCTTTTGCATTTTGTTTGGGTTCTGTGTGTTGCATTTCCCTATTGTTAGTATTAGGCCTGAAGGAGACTCCTGTTCATCCTTTCTTTTGGAGGAACATGTAGTCTCATTCCTGCCATTAGTACCAGGGTCCTATAGGGCTTGATAGGACTCTAGGTATTCCTGCGTATGACCTCACCTACCTTTGGGGTCTGTTCATACTGGTAGTCAGTCAGGTATTTGGTTAGGGTTTTCACTAGGAGGTGTCCATTTTTTTTACCTAGTTCTCAGGCCTGTTTCCCTGTTTCCCCCTTCCCTCCTATGCTCGGTGTGTGGTGTTTCCCTCCCACACCGAAGCTTGACAGGTGCACAGCGGGGGAACGGAGCAGCGTATCTGTATTAAAAAAAAGTGCAATGCCATCTACTGATCATGCCCTACAGTGCCAGATACTAATATTGTTAGGTCAGTACTAGTGAAAGTATAAAATATAAGAAAAGAACTGGATCGCACATCCTCAATACTATGCTTTTATCTAACTGCTTCTCAGCATAATTAACATCGCTTCTCAGCGCAATATAACGTATACCTACCCCTATGCTATATATTGTGCATGAGGCATTAGTATACAATTTGATCAAAAAGCATAGGCCCACTCACCGCGACAAGGTTGCTTCCTTGAATGGGACCCTAAACTAAATTTGGCGCAGCATTGCACGGCGACCACCAATGCAGCAGCATCGCCCCAGCAGGCAGCAGGACCCAGAAGCCAAACCCCGCTGTCTGGCAAAGCCACCTTGGCACTGGGCCCCACCAACCTCATCACATTCTCTCACCATGTGAACAGGTATGGAACTGAGAGGTACAGTAGGAATTTGTATCCTTATGCAGACTCCTGCTAATTAAAAGCACCTGGGCCGAATGGGGAGGAGTGCTGATACCTGCTGCCAGCGGGGGTGCTGTTTGGCTTCTGGGTCCTGCTGCCTGCTGGGGCGATGCTGCCCCGGCGTGCAGTACTGCGCCAAATTTAGTTTAGGGTCCCATTCAAGGAGGCAACCTTGTCGCGGTGAGTGGGTCCATGCTTTTTGATCAAATTGTATACTAATGCCTCATGCACAATATATAGCATAGGGGTAGGTATACGTTATATTGCACTGAAAAGCTATGTTAATTATGCAGAGAAGCAGTTAGATAAAAGCATAGTATTGAGGATGTGCGATCCAGTTCTTTTTCTTATATTTTATACGTTCAGTCCTAGTAAAAGGTCCTCTTTAAGAAGTCAGGGAGTATAATGGGAAGAATAGAATAGAAAAAATAAATATCTACAGTCAGAGAAGACATCACCAGTGAGTCACTAGATGTAACTGTATCCCAACCAATACATTATAGGATGACTTCTTATGTCAGACGATAAATGCCCAAAAAATATTTCATTTGGTGGATAAGTCAGTGATTAACCACTTCAGTGAAACTTAAGCTTAGACTTGCCTTCCCTGTTGAGAGACTGCCTGGTCTCCAGGTTTTTAGAAGACCCCTGGGCAACCTGAAGAGAAAGTATAGTTTAGTTAAAACGTGATGGATTATTTTTTTTTTTATGTATTGTGGCAATGTGAACATTGAGGTGTTGTTTCCCCAGGTTCCAGTCCGGGACTTGAGGCATGCTCATGTCCAGGGATCCTATTTAATCCTGCTACTGGATCTTGGGTGTGTCTCACTCTGGAGTGTCTTGTGAAGCAGAGTCCTGGTGATGCTCTGTGTGAGTGGTCTCAGCCGTGTGGGCTGAGGGGGCCACGAGGCTAGGCGATAGCCTGAACTTTGGGGGACGTGGTGACGCCTGTGAAACAAGGATCACGAGGCCAGAGTAGGGAGGACTACTGGGCCACAATCCCCCAAAAGCTATTGAAGTGTCACAGCCTGGAGGCTGCTGGACTGTATGGCTGAGGAAAGCCGCATTTGTGTTCCATGTGTGAACAGGGCTCTCTGGGTGAGTCAGGGATACGCTTATGTGTTTAGTTAGAGCCTAGCCGGGCAAGGGTTTGTTATTTTGTGTGGATGTCATACGTGATAAGTTGAAGCTGCGACTTCTTAACCTCTGGTTTTGCTAAAGTGTCTGAAATAAAGCAAGAGTTTGGACATTATAATGGTTTCTGCGAAGATATCTGTGAGTGTGACCCCCTGAAAAGAGACGATCCCTTACAGTATGGTAATCAGGGCTGCCATCAGAAATTTTGGGGCCCCTTACACAGCTCAAGGCCTGGGCCCACCCTCCTACCCCGCCCCTTTAGAATCCGTCCTGACTCCACCTCCCCTCCACCCCCAAGGATCTACCCCCAAATTTCATAATTTTTTTACAACTACAAAGACAGTAAAAAGTGATAATCCGTGATTTCAGTAAGGAATTCATTTTTGACCAAATAATATGAAGCCCGCTACCACGACAAGGTAGACTCTTTTAAGCAGGACCCTCCACTAACACTAACTACACTACCTGTTCTAATCTGCCCTAGCAATCTTCCCCTGGCACATTTAAAAAAAAAAAAAACTAAAAAAAGCACAAGGTTTACTGTTACAGTGTTATGGGGGGATCTGTGGATGACGTACTGTTATGGGGGGAATCTGTGGAGGACTTACTCTTATGGGGGGAATATGTGGATGACACACTGTTATGGGGGAATCTGTGGATGACACACTGTTATGGGGGAATCTGTGGATGGCGCACTGTTATGGGGGAATCTGTGGATGACACTGTTATGGGGGAATCTGTGGATGACACAGTTATGGGGATCTGTGGGTGACACACTGTTATGGGGGATCTGTGGATGACACACTGTTATGGGGGATCTGTGGATGACACACTGTTATGGGGGGATCTGTGGATGACACACTGTTATGGGGGGATCTGTGGATGACGCACTGTTATGGGGGAATCTGTGGATGACACACTGTTATGGGGGAATCTGTGGATGACACAGTTATGGGGGATCTGTGGATGACACACTTTTATGGGGGAATCTGTGGATGACACACTGTTATGGGGGAATCTGTGGATGGCGCACTGTTATGGGGGAATCTGTGGATGACACTGTTATGGGGGAATCTGTGGATGACACAGTTATGGGGATCTGTGGGTGACACACTGTTATGGGGGATCTGTGGATGACACACTGTTATGGGGGATCTGTGGATGACACACTGTTATGGGGGGATCTGTGGATGACGCACTGTTATGGGGGAATCTGTGGATGACACACTGTTATGGGGGGAATCTGTGGATGACACAGTTATGGGGATCTGTGGGTGACACACTGTTATGGGGGATCTGTGGATGACACACTTTTATGGGGGATCTGTGGATGACACACTGTTATGGGGGATCTGTGGATGACACACTGTTATGGGGGATCTGTGGATGACACACTGTTATGGGGGATCTGTGGATGACACACTGTTATGGGGGAATCTGTGGATGACACACTGTTATGGGGGATCTGTGGATGACACACTTATGGGGGGGAATATGTGGATGACACACTGTTATGGGGGAATCTGTGGATGACACACTGTTATGGGGGAATCTGTGGATGACACTGTTATGGGGGAATCTGTGGATGACACACTGTTATGGGGGATCTGTGGATGACACAATGTTATGGGGGATCTGTGGATGACACTGTTATGGGGGGATCTGTGGATGACACTGTTATGGGGGATCTGTGGATGACACACTGTTATGGGGGAATCTGTGGATGACACACTGTTATGGGGGAATCTGTGGATGACACTGTTATGGGGGAATCTGTGGATGACACAGTTATGGGGATCTGTGGGTGACACACTGTTATGGGGGATCTGTGGATGACACACTTTTATGGGGGATCTGTGGATGACACACTGTTATGGGGGATCTGTGGATGACACACTGTTATGGGGGATCTGTGGATGACACACTGTTATGGGGGAATCTGTGGATGACACACTGTTATGGGGGATCTGTGGATGACACACTTATGGGGGGAATATGTGGATGACACACTGTTATGGGGGAATCTGTGGATGACACACTGTTATGGGGGAATCTGTGGATGACACTGTTATGGGGGAATCTGTGGATGACACACTGTTATGGGCCATCTGTGGATGACACAATGTTATGGGGGATCTGTGGATGACACACTTATGGGGGATCTGTGGATGACACACTGTTATGGGGGAATCTGTGGATGACACACTGTTATGGGGGAATCTGTGGATGACACACTGTTATGAGGAATCTCTGGATGACGCACTGTTATGAGGAATCTGTGGATGACACTGTTATGGGGATCTCTGGATGACACTGTTATGAGGATCTGTGGATGACACACTGTTATGGGGGATCTGTGGATGACACTGTTATGGGGATCTGTGGATGACACACTGTTATGGGGGATCTGTGGGTGACACACTGTTATGAGGGATCTGTGGATGACACTGTTATGGGGATCTGTGGATGACACACTGTTATGGGGGATCTGTGGATGACACACTGTTATGGGGGATCTGTGGATGACACATTGTTATGGGGGATCTGTGGGTGACACACTGTTATGGGGGGTCTGTGGGTGACGCACTGTTATGGGGGGTCTGTGGGTGACGCACTGTTATGGGGGATCTGTGGATGACACTGAACCACTCTCAAACCCAACTGGTCAAACTTGTTAAATGGATCCCAAACACAATATGCACAATAACACCCCCCACCCCCTCCAACACTTAATTAACCCCTTCATGGCCTAAACTTTTTTTTCAAAGCTGAACACAAAGCTAAATAGGGCTGGGTGGGCTGGCAAGGGAGGGGTTAATAACAATGATGGAGGATTATGGCCCTGTGGGATAATCCAGAAAACAGCTTTGCATTTTACCCCTGAGCAAAGACCACACAACAAGTTGGACATGCAGTACTTTTAGTCCGGCGGCCTTTCGCCATGCACTGCCGTGCTGGGCCGGAGCTCCACCCCCGTCCCCATTATAGTCAATGGGGACGGAGCGGTGGTCCGGCGAAATAACGGCAGGACGGACCCGACAGGGTGAACAGCCTGTCGGATCCGTCCTGCCGCTAGTTTGAAAGTAGCCTTACAATCTCATGGCTTCTGAGCAACAGATCGGTGGTCTTCACAGTCATCTGTCCCTTCTCTTATCTCTCTGCTCCTGTCCCTTAATCTTATCACTGCTGCAAAAGCATCAGCCTCAGTGTAAACTGTTCTAGTGACTCACGGCTCTTTTAACTCAAAGAATCGAATGAGTCTCTAACTAAGTCTGATCTTTAGATTCTTTTAAAGGGTTTCTACCACATCGTTTTGACAAATTTAGCTGTCAGACACTAGCGATCCGCTAGTGTCTGCTCTACCAAACAATCCTAATATAATAGCTTTTTGTGCAGCCGTTTCCATAAAAAACGAACTTTTATTGATATGCTAATGAGCCTCTAGGTGCTATGGGGGCGTCTTTTCAGCACCTAGAGGCTCGGTCTACCTTCACAAAATGCCGCCCAGCGCGTCCCTCCAGCACGCCCATCTCCTCTGGAATGCGATCCTACCTCTGAGTCAGCGGACGAATTCTCGCGCCTGCGCCGTGCGCGTCTGTCTTCGGCGCAGTAAATGTCTGACCGCTGCCTGCACAGACATCTCGGTCATCGGCGCAGTGAATGTCTGACCGCTCCCTGCACAGACATCTCCACTGCGCCTGCGCCGATGACCGAGGTGTCTGTGCAGGCAGCGGTCAGACATTCACTGCGCCTGCGCCGAAGACAGATGCACCGAAGACAGAGGTAGGATCACATTCCAGAGGAGATGGGCGTGCTGGAGGGACGCGCTGGGCGGCATTTTGTGAAGGTAGACCGAGCCTCTAGGTGCTGAAAAGATACCCCCATAGCACCTAGAGGCTCATTAGCATATCAATAAATGTTTGTTTTTTATGGAAACGGCTGCACAAAAAGCTATTATAATAGCATTGTTTCGTAGAGCAGACACTAGCGGCTCGCTAGTGTCTGATAGCTAATTATGTCAAAACGATGTGGTAGAAACCCTTTAACCTGTGACTCATTCGATTCTCAGACTCCCTGTACTTGTGTCAGTGACTCAGACTCAGAGCTGCTAGTGCCTGCCTTGCCTCAGCTCTGATTGGTCGGTGGGCGGGGAGGGGAGGGGCTGTCAGAAGCAGCTTCCACTCTAGGATCAGATTACACTCCTCCCGAGCCCCTCCCCTCCCTGCTGCCAGCGGCTCTGCTATTGTGTGCTGTGTGACTCACTGACTCAGACTGAGCGGCTTCACACGGATCGGTTCAGTGAACTGAATCGATTCAAATGAATGATTCGTTCATGAACTGGACATCACTAGCAAGGAATGATCAATTGCCCCCCTCTAGCGATGCAATAAAGTTCAACTCAAGTCACTGACAAATGAGAGGGGGTAAATTTTTTTTTTTTTTTTTTTTTACATTGCAACTGGCCGGGCCCCCCCCAGGGTCTGGGCCCCTTACTGGGGTATTGGCTGTACCCCCCTGATGGCGGCCCTGATGGTAATAGCATTATTACACAATAGCTCAGCCATCCCAGTTGAATGCTGGTCTTTATCTTTCAACAAGGTACACAGGGGCCTCTTGTGTATAAATCAGTATGTGACAAAATGTTTAAACTATTCAATATCCCTATACATATAGTACACATTCATACATGATGGAAACACTGCTGTATGTTCAATGAAAGTAAATAATTCCATTGTCTAGAGTAGACCATGGAAAACATGTCACTTAACGCCACATAATGCTTGAAGACACTTATATACAGAGCTATTGGAGAAAATCAGCCATTGCACAGTTCGTTTAAGATAAATAGCACTTTAAATAGTTCCTGTCACTTTCCAATTTTTCATGTTCATTTTTAACGTTTCTTGTAAAAGTACCACAGTTGTATATATAATGAGTGCTGCCATTTTAAATAAATGAAGAGGTTTTCCCATGAGAAATATTTTTACATAGGTATAGGATATGTGATAAATGATTAGTGATAAGCAGCAGGGGCAATATTTGAATTTGCAATATTTTTTGGCGAATATTCATCATATATTTGTGAATTTGAGAATTTACAATTATTTTCTTGATTGCAAAAATCAGCAATGTAATATGCGCATATTGCGAGCGCAATACAGGTGTGGGTCACTTTTTTGCTAAATTTTTCAAGCTGCTAGAGGTTTCCTGAGACTGGAGAAAATGGTTGGCACGACAGAACATTACAATAGCTTTATATGCAGATAGAGTGCTCCAATATATTCGCGATTGCGCAAACCAGCAATTAATGATGCGTATATTTTGGCGCAATACGCGCAGCTTCACATTTTAGCAGGTCTGACTACATATTACTGATTGGTGCACTAAGTATTGTTGTGACATCACAGCACTATGTCTGCAGCATGTATGTATGGACAGCAGAACCTATCAGCTACACTGTATCACTATCTAACCTACACTGACTATCTCCCCCTAACTATCTGTAATATATATATATATATATATATATATATATATATATATATATATATCAGCTATCTAACTATCTATCTAATGTAATGAGTGGAAAGCACAGAGCACAGCAATGACACTGCTCTCTCTCTCAGAACTCCATAAAACTACAGAAAATGGCTGCTAAGGAGTTTCTTATATAGTAAGGGGTAGGCAGCTTTCCTATTGGTTGCTAGGGATGCTGCTAAGCTCTGACAAAGATATTGCAGCCTTCTCATTGGCCCACAAGCAAGAAGGGAGGTTACTGATGAAAAAAAATCTAGCATAGTCGCGAATACGAATATATAGCACTATATTCTAAATCTTCACGAAGTGCCGATATTCACGATCAAAATTCGTGATTTGAATATTCGCGCCCAACGCTATAAATATTATGTGATTATGTGTAGAAGGAAACAACAGCACTCACGGATGCAATCCCTCCAGGCTGTAGTTTATTGAGCCCATATAGATCCAACGTCATAGAATAAGGCAGCACTCCAAATCAGTGAAAATGGTGAACAGTTTATTCACCCCACTTTCAACGTTTCAGCCCAACACGATGAGAAAGGCCTCATTGTGTTGGGCTGAAACGTTGCAAGTTAGGTGAATAAACGGTCCACCATTTTCACTGATTTGGAGTGCTGCCTCATTCTATGACGTTGGATTGATGTGATTATGGAGATAGTGAATGACCATTTTGTATTTCATTATTTAAATGTGACTAACAGCGTTACCTAGAATCTCTAGACTACATGTATGTATCTCTAGACTACATGTATGCATGTATATACACTGCCCGTCCCCCAAAAAAGTCGCCACCAAAAATATTTAGTTGGACCGCCATTATCTTTGATTACGGCACACATTCGCTGTGGCATTGTTTCGATAAGCTTCTGCAATGTCACAAAATTTATTTCCATCCAGTGTTGCATACATATTTTACCAAGATCTTGCATTGATGATGGTAGAGTCTGACTGCTGCACAAAACCTTCTCCAGCACATCCCAAAGATTCTCAATGGGGTTAAAGGGAACCTGTCATCGGGATTTGATGTATAGAGCTGAGGACATGGGTTGCTATATGGCCAATAGCACATCCGCAATATCCAGTCCCCATAGCTCTGTGTGCTTTTTTTTTTTTTTTTTTATCCATATGCAAATTACCCTGAAATGTGTCCTGTACGTGAGATGAGTCCAGCGTGAAGGAGCCCAGCGCCGCCCGCATCCTCAGAATCTCCTCCTAGCTCCCCGATGTCAGAAAGCCAGAGCGCCGTAATCTCGTGATGTGTGAGCTAGTGCATGCGCAGTTCCTTCCCTGAGGCTGATGCCACTGTGACGACACTGCACATGCGCTAGCTCGTGCCTCGTGAGATTACGGCGCTCAGGCTTTCTGACGTCGGGGAGCAAGGAGGAGATTCTGAGGATGCGGGGAGGTGCTGGGCTCCTTCACACTGGACTCATCTCACATACAGGACACATCTCAGGGTAATTTGCATGTGGATCAAAACATTTTTCACACAATAAAAGCACACAGAGCTATGGAGACTGGGTATTGCAGATGTGCTAGTGGCCATCTAGGTCCTCAGCTCTATACATCAAATCCTTTTAAGGTCTGGACTCTGTGGTGGCCAATCCATGTGTGAAAATGATGTCTCATGCTCCCTGAACCACTCATTCACAATTTGAGTCCGATGAATCCTGGCATTGTCATCTTGGAATATGCCCCGTGCCATCAGAGAAGAAAAAATCCATTGATAGAAAACCCTGGTCATTCAGTATGTTCAGGTAGTCAGCTGACCTCATTCTTGGAGCACATACTGTTGCTGAACCTAGACCTGACCAACTGCAGCAACTCCAGATCATAGTACTTCCCCCACAGGCTTGTACAGTAGGCACCAAGCATGATGGGTGCATCACTTCATCTGCCTCTCTACTTACCCTGATGCGCCCATCACTCTGGAACAGGCTAAATCTGGACTCATCAGACCACATGACCTTCTTCCATTGCTCCAGAGTCCAATCTTTATGCTCCCTAGCAAATTGAAGCCTTTTTTTTTTTGGTTTGCCTCACTGATTAGTGGTTTTCTTACGTCTACACATCTGTTCAGTCCCAATCCCTTGAGTTCCCTTCTCATTGCGCATGTGGAAATGCTCTTACTTTCAGAATTAAACATAGCCCTGAGTTCTGCCGTTGTTTTTCTTCGATTTGAATTTACCAAACGTTTAAGTGATTGCCGATCACTATCATTCAGGATTTTTTCCCCTCCACATTTCTTCCTCGAATACGATGGGTCCCCACTATCCTTCCAGTTTTTAATAATGCTTTGGACAGTTCTTAACCCAATTTTAGTAGTTTCTGCAATCTCCTTAGATGTTTTCTCTGCTTGATGCATGCCAATGATTTGACCCTTCTCAAACAGACTAACATATTTTCCATGACCACGAGATGTGTCTTTCGACATGGTTGTCTAAGAAATGAGAAGCAACTCATTGCACCAGTTGGGGTTAAATAACTTGTTGCCAGCTGAAAGATAATCGCCCATGCAGTAATTATCCAATAGGAGGCTCATAACTATTTGCTTAGGGTACTTTCACACTTGCGTTGTTTGATTCCGGCAGGCAGTTCCGTTGCCTGAACTGACTGCCTGATCAGGCAAACTGTATGCAAACGGATGTCATTTTTTCTGACTGATCAGGCATTTTTCTGACTGATCAGGATCCTGATCAGTCAGAAAAATGCCTGATCAGTCAGAAAAATGCCTGATCAGTCAGAAAAATGCATTGCAATACCGGATCAGTTTTTCCGGTGTCATCAGGCAAAACGGATCCGTTTTTTTTTTTATTTTTCATTTTTAAAGGTCTGCGCATGCGCAGACCGGAATGACGGATCCGGCATTCCGGTATTTTGAATGCCTGATCCGGCACTAATGCATTCCTATGGAAAAAAATGCCTGATCAGGCATTCAGGCAAGTCTTCAGTTTTTTTCGCCGGAGATAAAACCTGATCCGGCACTAATGCATTCCTATGGAAAAAAATGCCTGATCAGGCATTCAGGCAAGTCTTCAGTTTTTTTCGCCGGAGATAAAACCGTAGCATGCTACGGTTTTCTCTTTTGCCTGATCAGTCAAAACAACTGAACTGAAGACATCCTGATGCAAACTGAACGGATTACTCTCCATTCAGAATGCATGGGGATATGCCTGATCAGTTATTTTCCGGTATAGAGCCCCTGTGACGGAACTCTATGCCGGAAAAGAAAAACGCAAGTGTGAAAGTACCCTTACAATCCAGGTGGTGACTTTTTCTTTTTGGACAAGCAGTGAATACTGTACATGTATACATCTATGCTACAGGGAAAATCCAATCCCATGGTAAAGTCCCATACCACCAAGTGTTTAAACTTGTTTGATCCAAAACATCTCCTAAGAAGTAGGCTAAAAAAGAATAATACAACTTAAAGGGGATTTCCATCTTTTGGGCCGACTCCCACACCACCACCATATGGCTGGAACTGTAGAGGGAAGCATACTGTAACGCTTGTAGGTAGGAACAGACAAGGACAGGGAGCCTGAACCTAGAACCCAGCCCACTTTCCCTACCTACTTGCAGTATAATCCCTACTTGGCAGAAACGCAAATGGAGGAAGGTCTCTGTTATAAATAAGTGCAGGGACAGACAAACACCAAAGCAGAGTCATACAGAAATGATTTAGAACCAGGTGGGCTACACAGTACCAAACAAGAGGATGGTTAGAAGACAAGCTGAGGTCAGAAGTACAGAGGAATCGGTAAGCAAATGCAGAAATAGGGAATAAGAAACCTACTGTAGCTAGTGAGCCAAACAAGACTATCACTGGCAATTGTGTACAGACAGGAAGGGATTAAATAGAGCACTGAGTCCCTGGATCAGAACCTTGCATCATGTCAATGGGTCACGTGGTGCAAGGGTGACTGTGGCAAATGATTGGCTGCAATGGCCATCAAACCGGATGTTGACATATGGGGACCGAAGGTCTGGGGAGCAATGGAGCTGGACCCCAGTGGTGGGGAGCAGGTAAGTAAGCTTACTTCCACCCGAGTGGCTACATGTGGAGGGGTCTGCATGAAATTAAAGAAAACTACCTTAGCTTCTTATGTTACATTAATATCAGATATCCAAAATAGAAAAGAATTTATAAACTAACGGCTCTGCACAGTGTCAGACGAGGGTGCCTTGAGCGTAGCAGTAAAATTTGTTCTGGGAGCCACTGTAAACCTACATGCAAGTATTATCTGCTCACATAACAGCAGCAAGACCCTAAGGATGATGGATTAGGGGAGTTCTTTGAGGGACTTCAAGAAGGCAGGTCCCTGATGAAAAATGATACTGGCTGGCCTACCTCTATACCTATAAGTTATTTTGGCCATCTGATACATCTATAATAACCAAATGGGTAGTTTTTTTGCGTAGTAATTTATGACAAGGTGTGCATCCCCTCATAAATTAGCCTCATCTTCTGGCGGCGCAAGGGAGATCACAGACCGGCATAAGACACTAGTCTGTGATAAATTCTCCCCTAGGTTTTTACCACATTTGTTCCCTATGTCAGAAATAAAGGAGAAACACCTGTATGCCATCTGTTTATTATTCCTGATGGGTTTGTTAAAGGGAATCCTACGTTTATCCTACGTTATCTGAGGACAACATAAATTGTTCACAGGGACCCAATTCTAATGCAGGGTAAATTTACTTTTGCATCCAACCATTTTCCTAAAATCTATATTGAGCAGCTACTACAGGGTTCGAGATCGAGAGCTGGATAAGCATGTGCAGTCCTCATATTCATGAACTCCTGATTCCGTGCCCCCGACTGTTGTCTGCCAGTTTTCTCCCTACACACAGTAAGGCAGTGGAGTCCCCACATCATTAAAAGGGGGACTCCAGTGTTAGGTCCTGCTGCTCAACAGGGATTTTAAGAAAAAATCTAGGCAAAAAAGTATCCCTGTAATTAAATGAGGGCCTCCAATCTTTTTAAATGTATCTGTCAGAAAAAAACGAGTCGTTATACAGTTGGCTTAAATCAGAGCAAGTGATACTGTATGTCTGCATAATAATAGCCTATACTGTACGTAAGTTATCGTACATTGGTTCCTCAAGATACAATGGCCTCAGGATACAATATTTCAACTTACAATGTTGTAACTAGACAACCATTCAACAGGGCTATTTGTCTGGTAAAATACCTGCATTAGTTGTATAGTAGCTCTTCTCTACAGTACAATGCGCTACTCTCCTCTGTCTAAGCTCCTGTCCCATCACATAATGTTATTTACAGTTTTTATCTCTTCCTGTTATATAGGCAGAGACCCCCAGACATTCAGTCTAATTTTAAACTACTGGGGCGCTACAGGGGAGCACTATAACTGCAAGGGCACTATAGGGGGCATTAGAGAATAACTACTGGGGGTCTTATAGGTGACATTATATGTTCTGCCCAGCAGACATGCCTAGACATGCAATCTCATGTACAGGCAGCCATTTTACCATGTGCATCAGTGTTAATGTAATGTTATAGTACATGCTACGCTATGCTTAATACTTATACATGTTATTTGTATTCTTGTAGTTTTACTGCACACTTGTACAATCTCTCACTCACGCGCATTGCACAGAGATGCCCTCCTATGGTGCCCCCAACATTATAACTACTGGGCACACTATAATGGTGGATAAGTACTACAAGGGGGCCTTATTATTATAGAGAGCCTTATTACTGCTGCATGCACTATGGTGGCCATTATTATTGGAGGCCACTATCACTAACAGGGGCACTTTTGGGAAGTATTGGGGGCATTGTAGGGATCAGTATTACTAAGAAGGGCACTCTGGGAGGGAATTATTGCTATAAGTAGGACTTTTATAATACTATAGGTAGAGTAATCTGTATAGCAGTATAATTTCTGTGGTATAGTATTTAGGATCATTAGGGAGCACAGTAGGCACAGTATTCTGGACAGCACCAGGATGATACTGTTGGGGTAGCAGGCTGGGGAGGATGATGATATTAGAAAAGTGAGGAACCTAAGATGACTGTTTGGTAAACTCTGCAGAGACTAGATGTGGTTGAAAGAATTTGTCTGGCCCGAATGGAGAAGATGGGGAAAGAAAACATCTACATCAGAGGGGACATCACCTATGAGGTACTAGATGTGAGAGGTATATAGTGCTGTATGTTTGTTAGTGTCCATGCAGCAAGTAAAATATGTCTTTAGTCCTAGGGCGAGCTTGTGTGTGTGTGTGTTTAGGGCAGATACTTTGAGAATATGGCACATATGTATTGGGGGTTGGACCCCGAATCTTTTGAAAACCCTAGCAACGCCCCTGCAGTAGATAATACTTCCAGTCAGTTAAGCACCACCGTGTCTTCCACAAAGTCCAGTCTCAGTACCCAAGAATCTGGGCAACAGATTCCTCGCCCTGATCCTCTTTCCTCCCATCATGAAGAGTCTTTGCAAACAAGTGATACCACACTCGGATATTCCGAGGTGCTCTTTTCATCGCCATTCATTAATTTGGGGATCTCGCCAAGGCCACTTGAAGAGGGACATGAAAAGATCTTGTGCCCTGATTCCTAAACCCTTGAGAATCCACAGTCAGAAGAAGATGGCGGTGGGGAACGGCAATTAGTGTTTCACGAGGGGGATGATGATGATGAGACACAGTTGCCAATAAGTCAACCTCAATTAGTGTCTCAAGAGGTTGATGATGAGGATGAGACACAGTTGTCAATAAGTGAGGTTATTGTTAGGTCAACAAGTCAGAAGAATGATCAGAGTGAGGACGTGGAATAGGAGGTGCTGGACGATGAAATCACTGACCCAACCTGGGAAGGTGGCAAGCCGAGCGAGGACAGCAGTATAGAGGTGGATGGATCCGCAGCACTGCAACAGTCTGGAAGAGGCAGTGGGGTGGCAAAAGGAGAAAGCGGGCCACAACAAACAAGTCCGCAATTATTCACCAGAGCACCCCCTTGCGGAAATATCCCTTGCCAAGGGCTAGGTGTTCCGCAGTCCCGCACTTTTTTGAGGAAAGTGCGGACGATAAAAGAATTGTCATTTGCAACCTGTGCCATACCAAAATGAGCAGGGGCGTGAACACTAGCAACATCACCACCAGCATGATCCGCCACATGGCATCAAACCACCCTAATAGGTGGGCCGAACGCTGGGGTCCACAATCAGTGTCTTCGGGTCACACCACTGACTCCTCTTCCCCTGTGTTACGTGCTGGCCAATCCCCTGTCCAAGACGCAGGGCCGGATGCCTCCTGCCCTGCACCTGTACTTTCGCAAACACCATCAGCTAGCACATCCACTTCTGTGTCCCAGCGCAGCGTACAAATGTCCATACCCCAAATGTTGCCATTTAGGCTTGTGGACACTGAGGCTTTCAGCAGCCTGATTGCGGTGGCCATCCCTCGTTACTCAGTCCCAAGCTGACGCTATTTTTCCCGGTGTGCCGTCCCCGCCTTACACCAGCATGTGTCTCGTAACATCAACCGTGCCCTGACCAACGCAGTTATTGAGGAGGTCCACTTAACGACTAACACATGGACAAGTGCTTGTGGCCAGGGACGCTACATTTCCCTGACGGCACATTTGGTGAACTTTGTTGAGGCCGGGAGCGAGTCGTACCTTGGGATGGCACAGTTGTTACCGACACCAAGGATTGCGGGCCCTACTGTCATCAGGATTTCCGCCACCACCTACATTAGTGGCTACACCCCCCCCCCTTCTCCTACTCCACCTACTCCTCCACTTCCACCTCTAAATTGTCATCTTGCAGCACCAGTCAGCCATCAGTCAGTAGCTGGATGCAGTGTAGTACTGCAGTGGGGAAGCGGCAACAGGTCGCGCTGAAACCTATTTGCTTAGGTGACAAACAGCACACTGCCACAGAGCTGTGGCAGGGGATAAGGGACCAGACTGAGCTGTGGCTCTCGCCACTCAACCTAGAACCAGGCATGGCCGTAACTTGGTGGCGGCTTTGGAGCTCGGCAAGCTCACACACGTACCATGCCTAGCCCATGTGTTAAACGTAGTGGTTCAGTGGTTTCTCAAAACCTACCCCAATTTTCCTGAGCTACTGGTAAAGGTGTGGACACGTGTGCGCCCCATTTACGAAAGTTATCTACAGCTGCCTGTGGTGGAGAGGACTATCAAAATAGTGCAATACCAGAAGGTCTTTGTGTAAAAATTGCTCCAAAAATTTCCAGCTGACAACGCTGGCGGCAGAGTACGTAGTTCCTTGGGCAACCGACAAGGGGAACACACAGCAGTTCCAACAGAGGCAGGGCAACACTCTCCAAGGCCTGGGACAGTTTCATGACACGCCGCCAGCACCCGAACCCTGATGCGCAGCCTACTGTCACAAGGAGGAAAATATTTGGGAAGATGGTGAAGGAGTACGTAGCAGACCGTGTCTGCATCCTCAATGATCCCTCTGTGCCTTACAACTATTGGGTATTCAAGCTGAACACGTGGCACGAACTGGCACTCTACGCCTTGGAGGTGCTGGCCTGCCCTGCCCCCAAATTTTTTAGATGGTCAGCTCATCAGCAGACCCTCACCCCTAATGTTTTAGATGGTCATCTCAGCAGCAGGCCCTCACCCATAATTTTTTTCCATTGTCAGATCAGCAGCAGGCCCTTACCCCTAATGTTTTAGAAGGTCAGATAAGCAGCAGACCCTTACCCTTAATTTTTTATATGGTCAGCTCAGCAGCAGACCCTCACCCCTAATGTTTTAGATGGTCAGATTAACAGCAGGCCCTCGCCCCTAATGTTTTAGAGGGTCACCAGCAGGCCCTTGCTCCTAATGTTTTTGAGGGTCACCAACAGGCCATCAATCATAATTTTTTAATGGTGTGTATGATGCCCTCCTTTATGTGTAATAAAGGGTGTATTGGGGTGGCGGTTCTTTGTAATTTTTGGCAGCCCTTTCACTTAGTGCATAGACTTTATGGGTGTAGGAGTCCCACTACCTGAACAATTGTACCACTACTTCAATGAGGCACTCCTTTATGTGATATACAAGTTGTATCGGAGAGCCTCTTCCTTGTAATTTTTGGCAGCACTTGCACTTTATATACAAGTAAATATACAGGAAATAATTTTTCCTAACAATTTTTCCTCTAAAATAGATTTTATCTTCGGTTTTGTGCGTATTAGTGTCAGTCTGTAAAATTGGCGCACTACTCGCAAAACATTGTTCCCAGCAGCGACCTGGGAGTCCAAGATGCATCCAGACATCCTCTCCATGCTGTTCCCGAACCATTTCAGTGGTGTTTACATCAATTTCTGACTTTTTCATGTGAACCAGAAACCCTCCCCTCTTTAGAGCAGGGGGTGCCTGGTTTAATGCTCTGGTTGTCCTATTGACTTCCATTGTGCATCCCGAAGTGTTCTACTCGAGCAACCGAGCACTTTGGTGTTCGATTAACAGAAACTTGTAAATAACTCATAAAAGAATAAAGTTACGTTAAAACCAAGGACACCATTGTTTTTCTTGTGAAATTCCCAATAAGTTTGATGTGTCACATAACCCTCTTCCTATTAAAAAAACAAAAGTTGGATTTAAAATGGTCACCATGGTCACCACCCATCTTGAAAAGTTTCCCCCCTCACATATACTAATGTGCCACCAACAGGAAGTTAATATCACCAACCATTCCCATTTTATTAAGGTGTATCCATATAAATGGCCCACCCTGTACTGAGTGGTCATAAACACTTATTCAAGCCACATTCTTATCAGTTAGATAAGAATTGAGCTTTAATGAGTGTTTATGATGTGATAGAGCACAGATAAGAAGTCCGTCTGCTGCTCAGATGACGGAAAAGGCAAAAAAATCCACAGGCAACTTGTAGAGCATGTCAGCTCTGTACAGAAAAAATGATTCTTTATTGTTAATAAAGACCAGTAGAAAAAAATATTTTTAGCTCAAAATAAGTATGATGCAATAAAAATAAAAAAAATTGCCCCCAAAGGTGTACATAGCATTTAAGTTACAATTGTTTAAACCTACAATGGTGATCCCGAAACCAATTAATATTGCAGCTTGTGGACGCTGTTTATGTAAACTCAACACTCTTTACATAGTCTATGTAGCTTTAGTTTGTGCATTAGTACAGTACTAGTATTTTGAATTAAATTTTATTTCGCACAGTACTGGAGGTGTCAATAGTATTAGATATAGGCATAGAGTTTTTTCATTTCATTTCAACATCCTTCAACTACACACCATATTTGAAGAAGACATAAAGGATAAATTCATTGTAGATGTTTGCAAAAATGTTTGAAATGATCCCAAAATTACTAATTTTCAGACATAATCAATGCAATAACTTTTCCAAAATAAGAGCCATGTTGCTTTTTCTGTATTCTTTTCTTTACTCTAACATGTTTTATGAATACAAAATACGCTTTCATCATTTGCTCTACTAAGATTGTCCAGGTATGGCTCATGTCTGAAGAACAATCACACATACCAATGTTTTTTTTTCTGTCCTCGTCCTACTCTTTCTAGTTTGATAGTCATGTTCAGAAACTAACAATTATTAAAGCCTAGATTTAGTGTGTCTTTTAAGAACAGGTCATTATGATGTCAAACTGTTTGGCATTACTCAAGTTATTGAATTTATTACGGACATATTGTACTGTACATCTCTTTTGAAGAATAAAATAAGTGGAATGGTTGTGGACATGATACGGAGGAATATAAAACATATTAAATCCCCATCACAGAACCTCTTACCTCTGGTCTCCCCAAATGCTTTTGAGTGTTGACACATGGCAGTAAGATGTTATTATGTTGGGGCTGCTTTTGTTTAAAGTAGGTATTACGTCTATTGGAACTGGGCACTGCACATCTGCAAGTCAGCGGAAATTCCAAAATCTTGCATGCTCCTTTGATTGTTACATTTAAGATATCATGTGCTACTAGCTCAGCTGCTGCAAAGCATTAAAGTCATTCACTCTGAGCTTGTAAAATACTTTGGAAATGCTATAGACAAGGATTAGAGAAGATGAGTATTCCACATGGCTACGGAAGAGATGGTAAACAGGAGTAGCCCACAATACTTAAAGTGATATATAGACTACATGTGGGGAACTGTATTTTAGAGGCTAGGTTGTCTAATGATTGTGGCTAATCTCTTGCAGAGCCTGATACTTGATCAAACTTTACTCCCGCAGTGCACTAAGTCCTTTAACAAACTAAGCTAAGAAGAAGAATGGCCGTAACAGTTTCATTTTTTGGGAAATGTAATTGTCCCCATGCACAGTCAATACAAATAAAGTACCTTGGATGAAAGGCACAGTCAGTAAAATTGTGTTCTTTACCAAAAGCTGGTTTGGCTCAATATATGCTTGGTAATACCTGATAATCTCCTTCTTCTTCTCACTGGTGGTTTAGTTTCTTGTAGTTTATAATCATTCTTTCATTGCTGTAATGGAAACCATCTTATCTTGCACTGACTTTCTGCTGAGCTTGCATCTATACATAGACCTGTAATGTAGAGAAGGAATGAGAGACAGACAGGGCAGCAGCCTCGGCCAGATCTTACACAGAATGAGGGAGATTCTTCAAACTGGTGTAAAGTAGAACTGGCTTAGTTGCCCATAGCAACCATTCAGATTCCACCTTTTATTTCCCAAAGGAGCTGTGAAAAATGAAAGGTGGAATCTGATTGGTTGCTATGGTCAACTAAGCCAGTTCTACTTTACACCAGTTTGATAAATCTCCCCCAATGTGTCTGAGTATACATCAGAATTTAATAGCAGTTTCCAGAACTAAGCAGATAGAAAAGAGAATCATCAGTGTTTGGATGCCATTTTAGAGAACACTAATTATACTGTAAAAAATAGTATATAAAATAGTATAGTATAGTAATATAGTATAGTAGTATATAAAAGGAAATAGTGTACTATATACAATATTTTATTATATTCATTTTATTGGATACCTAGGTGTAAACTAGGTACGAAAGGACAACTGAAAGAATCACTAGCTCAAATTAGTAATTGCTAACAGAGCTCGACGCATGTTAGTGTCATTGCATGTTGAGATCTCACTGATGGACCCAGCTAGAAGAACATCATGTCCAAGATGCCTAGTACTTAGAATTGATAGGTATATTTGGCAAGCCCTTTGGTGTCCTTTTCTTTCAAACATATTTTTATGGAATGTTCCAAGAGTCTTTCACGTGTCACTAATGCACTTAACAGTCTCAGTAATCAAGATATACAAAATGTGTTCTGCATAAGAGGATACAATTGTATCAGGACAGTCTCAAAGAGTACAGTTCACCTCTTCTGACACATCTCTTTTAATAACTACTTGGATTCCTTGTGAAATAACAATTCTGGGGCATTTTTTCTTATGACTATATATTGTGCCGTATATTCCTGCTAGAAATGTATGGATAAAGGTAGAGATGGGTGTTACCAGCTGGGGGTGTCCCCCTACACAGTCTGACACTGGCAGCACTGATTGGGTAGTGTCAGACTGTGCAGGAACACCCCCCCCCCAGCTGGTAACATCCATCTTTACCTTTATCCATAAACCTCTGGGAGGAATAAGAGAAGAATGGCACAACATAGAGTCATGAGAAAAATGTTATTACATCGGGAATGCAAGTTACTACTAAAACAGACAGCGGTGGTGACAGGTCCTCTTTAAGCTTTTAGCTCCAGTATCTATAACAATTACTGCAATAAAAAATGAACAGTATTGAGAAAACAATCAAATCCACCTTAAATTGGCAGAACTGAGTTTATGGTACAGGCATTGGAATAATTGCCAATGTCACTTGGGGAATGAAGCAGATAAGTTTGGGGAAGTCAAGTAAACAAGTAAAAATCTCATATTTTTGGGGAAATGCTTTGGCCTAAATACATTTTTTGATATCTGCATTTGAACTATTTGGACAGTTTTGCACAACATAGGCCCCTTTCACACGAGCGAGTATTCCGCGCAGGTGCAATGCGTGATGCGAACGCACTGCGCACGCACGGAATCCGGACCCATTCATTTCAATGGATCTGTGTACATGAGCATTGGTTATCATGCATCACTTGAGAGTTGAGTGAAAATTGCAGCATGTTCTATATTCTGCAGGTTTTCACGCAATGCTGGCCCCATATAAGTGAATGGCGCTGCGTGAAAATCGCATTGCATCTGCAAGCAAGTGTGAATGCAATGCGTTTTTCACGGATGGTTGCTAAGAAATGTTCTTTGTAAACATTTAGTTTTTTATCACGCTCGTGCAAAACGCATTAAATCACATTGCACCCATGCGATAAAAACTGAACAACTAAACACGATTGCAAACAAAACTGAATGGACTTGCTAAATCGCGCAGTTTTCACTGAACGCATCCGCAACACATCGGATGTAATCCAGACACGCTCATCTGCAAGGGGCCTTAGGATAAATTATTCATCTTGTAGTAGGTCATTAATATCTGATCATTGGACGTCTGACTCCTGACACTCCCCCAGGTCAGTTATTTGGAGAGGCTTAAGTGCTCTGGGAAGCCCTTCAGCCTCCGAGTCCTCACATCATTCTGTGTACACTACCATACATTGTATTACATTGTATAGAAGAAGTACCTGGTATTGCAACCCATACCCATTCACTTGAATAGGACCAAGTTTTAAATAGGCCATGTGACTGATGAACATGATGTCACTGGCCTAGGTAGATGTTAATGGAACATATTACATAAGGATGAATAAATCACTCGAGATTTGGTTGGGTTCAGGTTCACCAAATTTTTTAATCTATTTGGACCGAACCAAAGTCTCTCCAATTGCCCTGAAAATTGGTATATAGCTCCCTCTATCCTCCTAGGCAGAGATGGCCATGTGGTTCGCCCGGCGGTCGTTTCGCTGCGAACTTTGCTCATTCGAGATTCGCTGAACATGCGAACATATGGCGATATTCGCACACACCTTATTGTTTAGCATAAGGCCGAACTTTGACTCATGACACATCCATCAGGTGGGACAGGACAGCCAATTGAGACGTTTCAGCATATGGAAACTATAACAGAACCCGATCTGGCAGCCATTTTACATTAAATTATATGTTTTGTCAGTGTAGGGAGAGGTTGCATTTTGGAGCAGGGACAATTAGGGACACCAAAAGCTAGCTAATAGGGCCACAAAAGTCCTTTTAAGGACTGGTATGGGTGTGCTATTGATAGGTGTGATATAGAGGGGTGTGATATACAGTACAGACCAAAAGTTTGGACACACCTTCTCATTCAAAGAGTTTTCTTTATTTTCATGACTATGAAAAGTGTAGATTCACACTGAAGGCATCAAAACTATGAATTAACACATGTGGAATTATATACATAACAAAAAAGTGTGAAACAACTGAAAATATGTCATATTCTAGGTTCTTCAAAGTAGCCACCTTTTGCTTTGATTACTGCTTTGCACACTCTTGGCATTCTCTTGATGAGCTTCATAAGGTAGTCATCTGAAATGGTCTTCCAACAGTCTTGAAGGAGTTCCCAGAGATGCTTAGCACTTGTTGGCCCTTTTGCCTTCACTCTGCAGTCCAGCTCACCCCAAACCATCTCGATCCGGTGACTGTGGAGGCCAGGTCATCTGGCACAGCACCCCATCGCTCTCCTTCATGGTCAAATAGCCTTTACACAGCCTGGAGGTGTGTTTGGGGTCATTGTCCTGTTGAAAAATAAATGATGGTCCAACTAAACGCAAACCGGATGGAATAGCATGCCGCTGCGGTAGCCATGCTGGTTCAGTATGCCTTCAATTTTGAATAAATCCCCAACGGTGTCACCAGCAAAGCACCCCCGCACCATCACACCTCCTCCTCCATGCTTCACGGTGGGAACCAGGCATGTAGAGTCCATCCGTTCACCTTTTCTGCGTCGCACAAAGACACGGTGGTTGGAACCAAAGATCTCAAATTTGGACTCATCAGACCAAAGCACAGATTTCCACTGGTCTAATGTCCATTCCTTGTGTTCTTTAGCCCAAACAAGTCTCTTCTGCTTGTTGCCTGTCCTTAGCAGTGGTTTCCTAGCAGATATTCTACCATGAAGGCCTGATTCACACAGTCTCCTCTTAACAGTTGTTCTAGAGATGTGTCTGCTGCTAGAACTCATTGTTATCTAATCTAAGCAAACACCTTCAATTGCTTTTCAATGGCTTTTGTCTCAAGATAATGTAATGAGTTAAGAAATTTGAGTTAAGAGCTGGAGTGCTAACCCTGCTATATCTGTAATCCACAAAATACTGATTGAGGGGTGCCATATTCCTGTTTCCGACAAATACTGATTGAGGGGTGCTATATACCTGTTTCTGCAAAATACTGATTGAGGGTTGCCATATACCTGTTTTCGTCAAATACTGATTGAGGGATGCTATATACCTGTTTCCGCCAAATACTAATTGAGGGGTGCCATATACCTTCTTCCAAAAAATACTGATTGAGGGGTGCTATAGCTATATACCTTCTTCCACGAAATACTGATTGAGGTGTGCAATACACCATTTTCCACCAAATACTGATTGAGGAGTGTCATATACCTTCTTCCACTAAATACTGATTGAGGGGTGCTATTGCTATATACCTTCTTCCACTAAATACTGATTGAGGGGTGTAATACACCTACGGATGGAGTAGAGTGTTTTCTGAGATTTCTAAGTTGTGTTATCTAATCTAAGCAAACACCTTCAATTGCTTTTGAATGGCTTTTGTCTCAAGATAATGCGATGAGTTAAGACATTTGAGTTAAGAGCTGGAGTGCTAACCCTGCTACATCTGTACTTCCACAAAATACTGATTGAGGGGTGCCATATTCCTATTTCCGACAAATACTGATTGAGGGGTGCTATATACCTGTTTCCGCCAAATACTAATTGAGGGGTGCCATATACCTTCTTCCACAAAATACTGATTGGGGGTGCAATATACCTTCTTCCACCAAATACTGATTGAGGGGTGCAATACACCATTTTCCGCCAAATACTAATTGAGGGGTGTCATATACCTTCTTCCACTAAATACTGATTGAGGGGTGCTATTGCTATATACCGTCTTCCACCAAATACTGATTGAGAGGTGCCATATTCCTGTTTCTGACAAATACTGATTGAGGGGTGCTATATACCTCTTTCTGCCAAATATTGATTGAGGGGGGCTATATACCTGTTTCCACCAAATACTGATTGAGGGGTGCCATATACCTTCTTCCACCAAATACAGATTGAGGGCTGCGATACACCTGCTTCCACAAAATACTAATTTGCAAAGATTTCTAACATTCTGATATTACTTTCTCATTATAAGTCATTGAGTACAGAATGGTGGAGAAAGTTGAACTTTTATTTTAGCATAACGAACATACCGAACGTACCCACATAACAAAATGTGAAAAAAGTTAAAGGGTCTGAAGACTTTCTGAATATATTGTATTTTACTTACATAACACTAACATATTTTGCAGCGCTTTACAGACTCCCTGACATCTAAATTCGCTATTATATGTCTATAGACTGTCGGAAGAAAATGTTAAAAAACATACGGAGAGCATACAAACTCCATGTAGATATTGTCCTTGGTCCAATTCAAACTTAGAACCCCAGTGATGTAAGGCAGCAGCGCTAACCTCTGAGCCGTGTGTTTAAGGTGGTTCTATGGTACAGCTAATTGTACATTATATAAGGCAGGGGTGCACAACCTTTTCTGGTTGGGGGCCACGTTGTGAGCCTGAACTAATTCCAAGGGCCGAAAATAAAACTTAAAGGGGTATTACCAACTGAAATACTATTTTTATGCCATATTGAACACACAGTATATGCCATAAATGTCTAGTTACACTTCCAGGACTCCCATCTAATGGGAAAATACATGAAAGATACATGTGAGCAGCCACAAGACATAGACATACATGTCTGTTACGAGATGGTTGGGGGCCGCTCAGAATGGTATTGAGGGCCGCATGTGGCCCCCGGGCCGCAGGTTGTGCACCCCTGATATAAGGGATAATGTTGGCTTATCTGGAACATTGATGGCACCTCTGGGGCTAGCTGAGAATGGGGCCACTGAGGAGAAGAAGAGAACACTGTGCACCAGAAAAAAAATATGTATATATGAAAAAGCCAGATAAAGCACATTCAGCTTTTTTGGCTGCCTATAGTTTTGGAACACTATTTGTGAATTGTTTTCCAGAATTTTATGCAAATAGTGTCAACTACTGTTTCTTCATGGCATTTTCCCCTTTAGAGAAGGTGATTTCACAATGCCTAAAAAACAGCAAGATCTACAGCATGCTGTGTTTATTAAAATTAGCCAGAAAGACAAAAACACCACCTAATGAACAAATGCAAGAAGCAAAAAAAAAAAAACTTCTTGTGTGTCCTGAGTTTAATATTCCCCTATTTCCAATAGACCTTCAGCTAACATCTGGAGCTAACATTTTTAAAGAAAAAAAAAAAGGCACAAAAAACGGTAGGTACAAAAAATGCCACTAAAAATGCAAACGCCAACAAAAATGTGTGAAAGTACACTTATTTTTGGAGTTTTTCAGCACTTATGAATTTTTAGGTTATTTCATCTGTAGTGTTCTATAATAGTCGTGTGCTAACATATGTACTATGTTTGCCCTTTCACTATTTATTATGTTACTAGCAATTTGACTCATCTGGTTTGCTTAACTGCATGTGTATTCAGCTGTGCTCTGAGGGGGCAAATAAAAACAATCCTACAGTACCATATGAAAAGCGTGCTTCTTTTTTCAAGATCACTTGCAACTTTTCCTGTGGTGCAGCCAGGAGGTGCAAAATAACATTTGAATGCTTACCAGGGAGAGGATCAGGCTGAGTTATCCCACTATCCCACTGAGTTCTCAACCTTTTTATGACACCATCTTGCTGGGACAATTGCTCCAAATGGGGCCATGAATTAGAAACCTTTCAATACTTGACAATATGATGTTCCTGTTTCTCATCATGTGAGTGATGCCCTCTTCCAGCTCTCTACAACATATACAAAATATTAACCTCATAAGAAAGTCATTTATTACACACAGTTAAAATCATTTGAGCAGAACCCTTTGCATTTTACATGAAATTCTACCTTCACTTCATGCAACTCTAATTTAATGGTCAACCTGCTACTTTGTAGTTAATTACTATGTTCCTGCTGGGTTATGACCAGTAAGAAATTACATGTAGCATAAATTAGAGGAAAAATGAATTTACTATGCAAAATGTTGTCATATTTGTTTTTTCCTTAGTACTTGTTCACACTACACATTTTTCTCTTGCAGAATAGTACCACAGCTTCCAGATGTTCAATATTTTATAATATTCACATTATATACAGGTCCTTCTAAAAAAATTTGCATATTGTGATAAAGTTCATTATTTTCTGTAATGTACTGATAAACATTAGACTTTCATATATTTTAGATTCATTACACACAACTGAAGTAGTTCAAGCCTTTTATTGTTTTAATATTGATGATTTTGGCATACAGCTCATGAAATTCCTATCTAAAAAAATTAGCATATCATGAAAAGGCTCTCTAAACGAGCTATTAACCAAATCATCTGAATCAACTAATTAACTCTAAACACCTGCAAAAGATTCCTGAGGCTTTTAAAAACTCCCAGCCTGGTTCATTACTCAAAACCGCAATCATGGGTAAGACTGCCAACCTGACTGCTGTCCAGAAGGCCATCATTGACACCCTCAAGCAAGAGGGTAAGACACAGAAAGAAATTTCTGAACGAATAGGCTGTTCCCAGAGTGCTGTGTCAAGGCACCTCAGTGGGAAGTCTGTGGGAAGGAA
Organism: Bufo gargarizans; assembly: GCF_014858855.1. NCBI lineage: Eukaryota > Metazoa > Chordata > Amphibia > Anura > Bufonidae > Bufo > Bufo gargarizans. Next base: position 453,969,488 of record NC_058080.1, read on the forward strand.
AAAGTGTGCCAGAAAACGCTGCACAACGAGAAGAGGTGACCGGACCCTGAGGAAGATTGTGGAGAAGGACCGATTCCAGAACTTGGGGGACCTGCGGAAGCAGTGGACTGAGTCTGGAATAGAAACATCCAGAGCCACCGTGTACAGGCGTGTGCAGGAAATGGGCTACAGGTGCCGCATTCCCCAGGTCAAGCCACTTTTGAACCAGAAACAGCGGCAGAAGCACCTGACCTGGGCTACAGAGAAGCAGCACTGGACTGTTGCATGTCATTCGGAAATCAAGGTGCCAGAGTCTGGAGGAAGACTGGGGAGAGGGAAATGCCAAAATGCCTGAAGTCCAGTGTCAAGTACCCACAGTCAGTGATGGTCTGGGGTGCCATGTCAGCTGCTGGTGTTGGTCCACTGTGTTTTATCAAGGGCAGGGTCAATGCAGCTAGCTATCAGGAGATTTTGGAGCACTTCATGCTTCCATCTGCTGAAAAGCTTTATGGAGATGAAGATTTCATTTTTCAGCACGACCTGGCACCTGCTCACAGTGCCAAAACCACTGGTAAATGGTTTACTGACCATGGTATTACTGTGCTCAATTGGCCTGCCAACTCTCCTGACCTGAACCCCATAGAGAATCTGTGGGATATTGGGAAGAGAAAGTTGAGAGACGCAAGACCCAACACTCTGGATGAGCTTAAGGCCGCTATCGAAGCATCCTGGGCCTCCATAACACCTCAGCAGTGCCACAGGCTGATTGCCTCCATGCCACGCCGCATTGAAGCAGTCATTTCTGCAAAAGGATTCCCGACCAAGTATTGAGTGCATAACTGAACATAATTATTTGAAGGTTGACTTTTTTTGTATTAAAACACTTTTCTTTTATTGGTCGGATGAAATATGCTAATTTTTTTAGATAGGAATTTGGGGTTTTCATGAGCTGTATGCCAAAATCATCAATATTAAAACAATAAAAGGCTTGAACTACTTCAGTTGTGTGTAATGAATCTAAAATATATGAAAGTCTAATGTTTATCAGTACATTACAGAAAATAATGAACTTTATCACAATATGATAATTTTTTTAGAAGGACCTGTATATATATGTATTTTTTTCACATGCTACTCTATTATATATTTATATATATATATATATATATATATATATATATATATACAGTATATATATATAATGAAGCAAAAGAAGGCAGCACTCCAGATGATAATGAAAAAGTGGACGGTTTATTCACTCATCAGCAATGTTTCAGCTCTCTCTCTATGGAGTCTTTTTCCAGCTATGGAAAAAAGGCTCCATAGAGAGAGCTGAAACGTTGCTAATGAGTGAATAAAACATATATATATATATATATTGCAGAATTCTTGAGGTTTAATGCTTCTATGAAGATGTTTCCATATTGTTTGTACGCAATTCAAACTGTTTCATTTGATGTAGGCCAAGTTTACACAGAGGGTGTGAGTGCTGAGGGATTGACTCTATGGTATAATTTAAAGGTGCTGTTCCAAAATTATATAATAATTTACCATGAAATCATGGAACACAGAACAATTTTTCAGTTTGTATTATTAAAGGGGGTTTCCGAGATTTTTTAATTGATGACTTATCCTCCAAAAGAGTCATTATCTGATCGGCGGTGGTCCAACACCTGGGACCCCCACCAATTAGCGGTTAAAGAAGGCACCTACACTAACAGTAGCACCACAGCTTTCTCACAGCTTTGCCTAAGGCATGTGATGTCATGTTCATAGTCACATGGCCTAGGAGCAGATCAGCCCCATTGAAATTAATAGGGTTGAGCTGTGATATCAAGCACAGCCACTGTACAATGTGCGCAGGTGCCTTTTCAAACAGCTGATCATGGCAGACCCGGGTGTTGGAACCCCACCAATCAGATTCTGATTACCTAACCTGAGGATAGTTTATTTGTATAAAAGCCTATGAAAACCCAATAAAAAAAATCCTCTTGTGTCTAGATATTGTTGTTATATAATTAATGAACCCTCGGCGTACGTTTGATTACCTCACAATCTCCATCTAATGAGTGGTTGGTGAGAAGAAGCTGCTTCTAGTGCACTGCTTCCTATTGGCTGGTCTTAAGAATAGTAGGAATGAATCTTCTGCCTGTATATAAGAGAATCCAGACAGTGAGACTGAGCAGGGACCAAAGGACAGAGATACAATTAAAAATTGTGTGTGTGGTGTGTGGTGTGGGGGGGGGGGCAGTATTTTTGCTACATTGTGGTATTTTTGACCCAACCTACTTATGTTTCCTTGCCTACTTTTGTTGCCCCACCTTCTGTGAATTTGGACCTGTCTACAACATTGGTCACTTTTAGTTTTTTTTTCCAGGGCCAATTTAAGTTCCCAGTCCACCACTGAGCAGGTGAATTCCCTAGTTGTCTCCTGAGAAAGGTGAGTCCCTCTTCCTCCACCTCCTGCACAAGTGGTACACAGCACTACAGTATGTGTCCATATAAAAACTGGGTAGCTTATTAAACAAGGTACCCAGTTTATTATCATAGATGCATCCAGTGGCTGAGATGACTTCTAGGCATAGAAGCAGGTTAGCCAGTATCCTCTTTCCTTAGGAACCCACCTTCTGTATGTCAATAAAGGAACCCCCATCAATAACCATCTTGCTGCTGCCTGCCACTGTATAAGCATGTGCTCCTGACTCACATAGCTAAGAGGACCATAGTCCAAGACAAGAGCCAGTCAGCAGGATACTGACAGGGACTACAAGACAGAACAGTCTGAGGCACAGGAAAAGCAGTAGGCTACTACTGAAAAAAAGTATGTTGGCAGAGTTTTAGGCATTTGCGAATCAGGTAATATTTCCATGCATCTGTACAGTGTGCCCCCATAATGGATTCTCCAGTCAGACATTGATGTTTTCACATTATAAATATCTTTCAGTGAATGGCATACACACACTGTGAAAAAGAAGATATTGGAACTGCTAATACCAGGGGCGGCAATGTAAACTGTCGGGAAACTTCCCGGTGGGGCCGATTGCCTACAGAATGCTTGGGGCCAGCATCGCCTTCCTTTTACACATTGTGTTACTTTGATAGGATTACAGCAGGGCAAGCTGTGGCCCAGTGCCAGCCCTACAATACACATTACAGGCCGCGGACACAGTCAGTCCTGCTGCAATCTCATTATCACGCCACTGTCATGATATTGGCAGCCACAGTATGTATTGTGGCGAGGGTGATGGCCACTGTTGGCCTTGTTCATCATCATGCCGCAATGTGCCTGCATCTGCCCCTGATCGATGCACCGCTGCCCTCCTGCCCTCCTGTACCTCTCTGCCTGTAGTCCATGGTATATAAACAACTGTATCGCTAACACTAGGGATTAGCTATGATAAATTTCAATACACTGCACAGTTATATACAGGGCGATAAATTACACCTGCCCGTAATACGGACTTAACATAACGCTACAGCTAACGGGCCAGATTAGCTACAGTGTGATAAATTTTGCTTCACTGCACAGTTGTGTTCAGGGCGATAAATTATATCTGCTATTATACAGACTTAACATAACGCTACAGCTAACCAAACGGATTAGCCAGGGGTGGACAGGGAACTAAAAGTGGCCCTGAAAAAAAGGTAAAAGTGTCCCCATGTTGTAGGAGGGTCCAAGTTGGCAGAAGGTGGGACAACAGAAGTAGGCAGGGCCAGCAATACTTCAGTGCAGGGCAATATACTGGCCCAAATGAACCAAATGACACAGTACAGCAGAAAATACTGCCCCCTGCGCCATAGTATTCAACTGTATTGCTGTCCTGAGGACATTGATAGAGTTAAATTCAGGAGGGCATCTGTGGCTGCTGACCAGGTTCATCATGTGTTGTCTGGGCCTAGCAAGAAGATGAGGAAAAAGATTGTCTACATCAGAGGAGACATCACTGAGATAAGTCATCATAGCAGTTTGATCCGAATGGAGAAGATGAGAAAAGAGAACATCCTACATCACAGGAGAAGTCACTGTATGTAAGAGGTATGTGGCGCTGTAAACACCTTTATGTATGGTAACGATTAAAGATCAGTCAGAATGCTGAAAATAGGACAGGCTCTGTGCTATTGCCTGTGTGTTAACTTTTCATCCCCTTTCTCCATATCTGAATTAAATATAGAGGAAAAGGGTGGTAGAGGGTGGGTAAATGGGGAACGAAGATATTTGCAATTATGTGGGTATAGAAAAAGGGAAGGGAAAAGGGAAGAAGAAAAAAAAAAGAAAAAATTTGTATGTATTGGATATTTAAAAAATGTAATTTCTTAATGTTGAAATTATTTTTCTATTCTGTAGTGATGATGGAAATAAAAAAAATAAAAAAAAATAAAAAAATATAGAGGAAAAGGAGGATGACGGTACATGACAGTTGGCACTGGCCACCACACAGGGGCACCTTCTAGGGAAGTTTTTGGTTTTACTGGGGCAGTACGTTGTGCTGCACTGAGCCAAATAAAATATTGCAGCACGATATACTGTTCCCTCTATGGTATTTCTGGCCCCGCCTACTTAAAGGGAACCTGTCACCAGTTTTATGGTGTCCTAACTAAGGGCAACATAAATTAGTGACTGATTATCTTAGCAAAATGCTGGGTCACTTTCTTTAATTGACCTAGTCAATCTGCCAACATCTTGTATTGAAAAGCTCCGGCTGATAATGCTGAGTCCTGAATATTCATGAGCTCCTGACTCTCCCCGCTTACCTGCTGCTAAATGACAGTTTTTTTTCCATATGAATCAGCAGCAGGTGGGCAGGGGAGTGGCTATAGCTCTGAATTAAATATACGCTGGACTCGATGACATCACGCTGGACTCAAATAAGCTCATTAGCATGCGGCATCTTTGTGTGTATATCCACTTCAACCCCGCTAGCTAATACCCCCTTCATGACCAGGCCACTTTTTACACTTCTGCACTACACTACTTTCACCGTTTATCGCTCGGTCATGCAACTTACCACCCAAATGAATTTTACCTCCTTTTCTTCTCACTAATAGAGCTTTCATTTGGTGGTATTTTATTGCTGCTGACATTTTTACTTTTTTTGTTATTAATCAAAATGTAACGATTTTTTGCAAAAAAATGACATTTTTCACTTTCAGCTGTAAAATTTTGCAAAAAAAACGACATCCATATATAAATTTTTCGCCAAATTTATTGTTCTACATGTCTTTGATAAAAAAAAAATGTTTGGGCAAAAAAAAAATGGTTTGGGTAAAAGTTATAGCGTTTACACACTATGGTACAAAAATTTGAATTTCCGCTTTTTGAAACAGCTCTGACTTTCTGAGCACCTGTCATGATTCCTGAGGTTCTACAATGCCCAAACAGTAGAAACCCCCCACAAATGACCCCATTTCGGAAAGTAGACACCCTAAGGTATTCGCTGATGGACATAGTGAGTTCATAGAACTTTTTATTTTTTGCAACAAGTTAGCGGAAAATGATGATTTTTATTTTTTATATTTTTTTCCTTACAAAGTCTCATATTCCACTAACTTGCGACAAAAAATTAAAAATTCTAGGAACTCGCCATGCCCCTCACGGAATACCTTGGGGTGTCTTCTTTCCAAAATGGGGTCACTTGTGGCGTAGTTATACTGCCCTGGCAATTTAGGGGGCCATATGTGTGAGAAGTAGTTTGCAATCAAAATCTGTAAAAAATGAATGGTGAAATCCGAAAGGTGCACTTTGGAATGTGGGTCCCTTTGCCCACCTAGGCTGCAAAAAAAGTGTCACACATCTGGTATCGCCGTACTCAGGAGAAGTTGGGGAATGTGTTTTGGGGTGTCATTTTACATATAACCATGCTGGGTGAGAGAAATATCTTGGCAAAAGACAACTTTTCCCATTTTTTTATACAAAGTTGGCATTTGACCAAGATATTTTTGTCACCCAGCATGGGTATATGTAAAATGACACCCCAAAACACATTCCCCAACTTCTCCTGAGTACGGCGATACCAGATGTGTGACACTTTTTTGCGGCCAAGGTGGGCAAAGGGGCACATATTCCAAAGAGCACCTTTCGGATTTTGCAGGCCATTTTTTACACATTTTGATTGCAAAGTACTTCTCACACATTTGGGCCCCTAAATTTCCAGGGCAGTATAACTACCCCACAAGTGACCCCATTTTGGAAAGAAGACACCCCAAGGTATTCCGTGAGGGGCATGGCGAGTTCCTAGAATTTTTTATTTTTTGTCAAAGTCTCACTTAGGACAAAAATTTCAATCTTTCATGGACTCAATATGCCCCTCAGCGAATACCTTGGGGTGTCTGCTTTCCAAAATGGGGTCAGTTGTGGGGTGTTTGTACTGCCCTGGCATTTGAGGGTCTCCGCAATCATTACATGTATGGCCAGCATTAGGAGTTTCTGCTATTCTCCTTATATTGAGCATACAGGTAATGAGATTTTTTTTTCCGTTCAGCCTCTGGGCTGAAAGAAAAAATGAACGGCACAGATTTCTTCATTCGCATCGATCAATGTGGATGAAAAAATCTCTGCCAAAAAAAAAAAAAGGAGGGGAAAGGCGTCTGCCAGGACATAGGAGCTCCGCCCAACATCCATACCCACTTAGCTCGTATGCCCTGGCAAACCAGATTTCTCCATTCACATCAATCGATGTGGATGAATAAATCATTGCCGGGATTTTTTTTTTTATATGCAAAGTGTTTGCCAAAGCATAGGAACGCCGCCTCCTCCTCAGCCCGTATGCCTCGGCAAACGTATCTGTTACTGCAGAGGAGAAATCTCGTCTTGCAGCGCCGCATACACCGACTTGCGTGTAATCTGACAGCAGCGCAGTGCTTCTGTCAGAATGCACATCAGTGCTGCAGCTAGTCGATCGGTTGGTCCACCTGGAAGGTAAAAAAAAAAAAAAAAAAAGAAAAAACCAGGCCGCAACGCAATAATTTTATTAACTTTGGAACAGAATACATAAACTTTAACAGATTTAGAACTAAACATTAACCTTTTTGCTTACTGGTGTTTTTTTTATTTTTTTTTACCTTTATAGAACAAACCTCTCCTTCCCCATGGGTCAATGTGCAAAGCGCAAATAGCCCAAAGATGTGGCGAAGTGCGTTATGCACTTTGTCCCAGGTGAAAGGAGACGTTTGCAGCAGCTGTGTGAGTGAATGGGCCCTAATAGCCCTGTGTGCCTGTCCTGGTGAGATGTGATCCCTATGCTAAGTGTACCTGTGAGTGGTACTTCCGGAAACACTCTCCAAAGCATAGGGCAGGGTGGTCAGGACAGTCAGGACAGAAATAGCGGGTGTCACGCCTTATTCCACTCCTGCTACAGACACAACATTTTTTCCGGGGTGGCGGTCGGTTTGAGGTACCAGGAATGACACTGGGGAAATGTCGCTCGTGTAGACGGCTAACTACACTGGTGGATGGGGCCACGGAACCTCCTGGGTACAGGAGGTTCGCGATGATCTCTTCCTGAAATTTGAGGAAGGATCCAGTTCTCCCAGCCTTACTGTAGAGAACAAAACTATTATACAGAGCCAATTGAATTAAATATACAGACACCTTCTTATACCAGAGTCTGGTTCTGCGGGACACTAAATACGGAGCCAACATCTGGTCATTGAAGTCCACCCCTCCCATGAGCAAATTATAGTCGTGGACTGAGAGGGGCTTTTCAATGACACGGGTTGCTCGCTCAATTTGGATTGTCGTGTCTGCGTGAATGGAGGAGAGCATGTAAACGTCACGCTTGTCTCTCCATTTCACCACGAGCAGTTCTTCGTTACACAGTGCGGCCCTCTGCCCCCTTGCAAGACGGGTGGTAACGAGCCGTTGGGGGAAGCCCGCGCGACTAGTTCACGCGGTGCCACAGGCGCCAATCCATTCTAGAAACAAATGCCTAAAGAGGGCCACACTTGTGTAAAAATTGTCCACATAAAGATGGTATCCCTTGCCGAATAAGGGTGACACCAAGTCCCAGACTGTCTTCCCACTGCTCCCCAGGTAGTCAGGGCAACCGACCGGCTCCAGGGTCTGATCTTTTCCCTCATAGATACGAAATTTGTGGGTATAGCCTGTGGCCCTTTCACAGAGCTTATACAATTTGACCCCATACCGGGCGCGCTTGCTTGGGATGTATTGTTTGAAGCGAAGGCGCCCGGTAAAATGTATCAGGGACTCGTCTACGCAGATGTTTTGCTCAGGGGTATACAAATCTGCAAATTTCATGTTGAAATGGTCTATGAGGGGCCGAATTTTGTGGAGCCGGTCAAAAGCAGGGTGGCCTCTGGGACGGGAGGTGCTGTTATCACTAAAGTGCAGGAAACGCAGGATGGTCTCAAATCGTGTCCTGGACATAGCAGCAGAGAACATGGGCATGTGATGAATTGGGTTCGTGGACCAATATGACCGCAATTCATGCTTTTTAGTTAGACCCATGTTGAGGAGGAGGCCCAGAAAAGTTTTAATTTCGGAAACTTGGACTGGTTTCCACCGGAAAGACTGGGCATAAGAGCTTCCCGGGTTGGCGGATATAAATTGTGTGGCATACCGATTTGTTTCGGCCACGACTAAGTCCAAGAGCTCCGCAGTCAAGAACAGCTCAAAAAATCCCAGGGCCGAACCGATCTGAGCTGTCTCAACCCGAACTCCAGACTGGGCAGTGAAAGGGAAAACTACAGGTGCGGCTGAAGTTGGGGACTGCCAATCAGGGTTTGCCAGCACCTCAGGGATTCTAGGGGCTCTACGGGCACATCTTTGCGGTGGCTGCGACGGGGTCACTATTGCTCGTGCCACCGTACCAGCTTCAACTGCCCTTCTGGTGCTCGCCACTTCACCAGGTTGTACGGCAGTGCTGGTACTAGGTCCAGGAAGGGCTGGGCTGCTGGTGTATGCCTCACCACGTAATCCGACAGCACCAGCCCCACTCTGCTGCTCTTGAAGCGGATCCTGCACAACCTGCGGTCTAGCGACACGGGGCCGGGTACGCCTGCTGCTATCAGGGACCTCAGCCTCCTCGTCCGAACTTTGGGTCAGAGAGCCACTGCTTTCTACAGGTTCGTATTCTGACCCGCTGGATTCATCAGATGAGGGTTCCCACTCCTCATCCGACTGGGTCAGAAGCCTGTAGGCCTCTTCAGAGGAATACCCCCTGTTTGACATGTGGGCAACTAAATTTAGGGGTATTCCCTGAGACTACCCAAGAAAAAAAAAGCAAGCCTGTCTTACAAAGGGGAGGCTAGCGAAGTACCGGAGGCTGCTGCGGTTGATAAAAAATATCAAAACTGATTTTTTTATCGCCGCAGTGCGTGTAAAGTGAATGTGCAGCGATCAAAAAAAAATTTTTTTTTTGTCACTGCGGTGGGGCGGGCGTGGGCGAACGCACGTGTGGGCGACCGATCAGGCCTGGGTTACTAGGTCCAGGAAGGGCTGGGCTGCTGGTGTATGCCTCACCACGTAATCCGACAGCACCAGCCCCACTCTGCTGCTCTTGAAGCGGATCCTGCGCAACCTGTGGTCTAGCGACACGGGGCCTGGTACGCCTGGTGCTATCAGGGACCTCAGCCTCCTCGTCCGAACTTTGGGTCAGAGAGCCACTGCTTTCTACAGGTTCGTATTCTGACCCGCTAGATTCGTCAGATGAGGGTTCCCATTCCTCATCCGACTGGGTCAGAAGCCTGTAGGCCTCTTAAGAAGAATACCCCCTGTTTGACATTTGGGCAACTAAATTTAGGGGTATTCCCTGAGACTACCCAAGAAAAAAAGGCAAGCCTGTCTTACAAAGGGGAGGCTAGCGAAGTACCGGAGGCTGCTGCGGTTGATAAAAAATATCAAAACTGATTTTTTTTATCGCCGCAGTGCGTGTAAAGTGAATGTGCAGTGATCAAAAAATAATAATTTTTTTGTCACTGCGGTGGGGCGGGCGTGGGTGAACGCACGTGTGGGCGACCGATCAGGCCTGATCGGGAAAACACTGCGTTTTGGGTGGAGGTGACACTAATACTATTATAGATCTGACCGTGATCAGTTTTGATCACTTCCAGATACTATAAAAGTACAAATGCTGATTAGCGATACGCTAATCAGCGAATAAGGGACTACGGTGCGGTGGGCTGGGCGCTTACTGATCGCTAAACTACCTAACCAAGGGGCCTAAACTATACCTAAAACCTAACGGTCAATACCAGTGAAAAAAAAAAAGTGACAGTTTGCACTGATCACTTTTTTCCTTTTCACTAGTGATTGACAGGGGCAAGAAGTGGTGATCAAAGGGTTAATTGGGGTGCTGGGAGGTGATCTAAGTGTGGTGTTGGTGGGTACTCACAGTAAAGATGTGCTCCTCTGCTCCTCTGCTGGAACCAACCGACCAAAAGAAGGAGCAGAGGAGCACAGCAGCCATATAACCACATCATATTTACTAATATGATGTGGTATCTGGCTGCTGATTCGTTTTTTTAAAAATCATCAACCTGCCAGCCAATGATCGTGGCTGGCAGGTTGATGACGAACTTGTCCTTTGAATTTTGCCGGCCCGCGATGCGCATGCGCGGGCCGGCTTTCACCGAAATCTCGCGTCTCGCGAGAGGACGCACCGGCGCGTCCACCCAGAACAGCACGACCGCCGCGAAGACGCAATCCTGCGTACGGCGGTCGTGAGCAGGATATTATGAGGTAACCATCTGTCACACCAGTAATGAATACATCTAAGGTACTTTTTAGTAGTTAATGATTGTATATAATTCGTTAGATTATAATCAAATATCCACATGACAGGTTCCCTTTAAGTAGACCCTGCCTACTTATGTTGGCCCTACCTTCTCTTAATCTGGGCCCGCCCACAACATAGGGCCACTTGAATTTTTTTTACCAGGGCCACTTTAAATTCCCATTCCGCCACTGGCTAATACAGTAGTTTTACAGGTAATAAAGTCTACCTACTGCTCCTGAATATATTCCTGGCACTGTTTCAACATCACATGAAATGAATGATGGATATTCAGTATATGTGTGGATAGGGGAAATAAGCAATTGCCAGACACATATGTTCGGAATGAGCTTAAGAAAATCATTCCTACTCAGCATCCAGGATTCTTAGAGATATGATTGGCAGATCTTCCACCATGTAGCTGATTTACAGTATTTCTACCCTGGCAGCATATCAACCACTTTTTACATGTAAACACTGAGTCAAATTATACAAAACTATACGTCCCAATGCTCAACATTCCCGTCTCTATCCTATGATGATTCTCTTAAGCGTTTAAACATTGCCATTGTACTCGATGATAGAGATGAGTGAAATACTTGCAATTTGTTTCAGGTCCAATGTGCACAAATTGGTTGTCAGATTTAGTTTGGGTCCAAATAAATTCATCCCAGATCAAAAGTACCTTAATTTCCCTGGTATCCAACCTCTTTCAAGCTATTTAATGCCAAGACAGCATTAGTAATGTCAAAGTGACGGTTAGATATATGGTTATGGGTAAAAGAATGGTGGCCAGTGGTAACAAACAGCCTGTTTCATAACACACTGCACTGTTGGATTTTTTTAAAATAAAAAAATAAACGGTCCCAAAAATTATCCCTCTTTGGTGGCAGATGCCTTCTTCTCTGTTTTCTGACCTGTAAAATTTTGACTGCCATTTTGAGAGATTTAACTAGTTTAGAATCGATTCGCTCATCTAAACTACAAAGAGCAGTAGCAAATTCAGCATCACCTTCTAATCAATTGTTAACTCATTCAGTGGAAGAAGTCAAATGAAGAAGCAAACACAAAAAATAACTTTTGGATCAAAGCATGCAGAGCGGACAATGCTGGCTCAGAAGCAAACAGAGTTATAGGTAGGGGAGACTATGCAGGGAGACTGCAGGGAGAGCGCAGGTACAGGGAGAGTGTGTTGCTGTGTAAATCAGTGTGCAGAACGCCAAGAATTATAGCTTATCCCTTCTGTTAGCTGTAGATTTACTATGCATCAGTATTCATTTATTGCTGTGGACTTAACTGTGCAGTGCACCAAGATTCAAGTAGTCAGCAGCAGTGGCAGCAACAGTGTGCACCAAGATTCATAGCTAATCCCTTCTGTTAAAAAGAAATGTATACAATACCCTTAAGTAAAGCAAAAAGAAACAAAAAACTGCGTGCCTCCCCAGGAGCTGTGTCCGAATGGCTCCTTCATGGAACAAAATAAAGAAATCGAGGCAGTGCCAATAAAGTAGTGGTGAAAAAATAGGTTCTTTTAATCCATGTTGTGGCACCACCTTCTTCTGCTGCTACTTGTAATCCTAAAAAAGCTAACTAAGACTCAACAGGCTAAAATAAACAGTAATTGTATTAAATACTGTACATAAATATGACAAAAGTACATCAAAAGATGTGGTACGAATCACTCCTGAGGAATAGTATAGCGCAGATATATATGGAGGCTTATAATAAAATGCTAAAACATCCCTGGAGGTGGAACGGAAGATAAGTAATCAGGTAGGGCTGCCACAGAAAAAAAGAAAAATAAGCACCAGAAGTTGTCTTGTTCGTGTTAAATCGCAAGGTAGCAATACAAAGAGGGAGTGCAACACAAAGGTAAGATATATATTAAACCCTACAATAAGGGAAAATTTCAAAAAGTGTATGCAACTACCTAAATTGTATATAAAAGTAAAAAACAACAAACAAAAAACTGGCAGTCACAGTGAATCACTATTAATGTATGCTTCCCAAACATCCTAACAGAGATAAAGTGCAAAGTACAAAAGCAAACACAATGCCCTCATATTACTGACAATAGAATCCTATAAACCTACCCATGAAGTTAGGGGGAGATGATTCCTCAAGAGAGCCGTACACCCCAACACACGTTTCGGCATCTGCCTTCTTCCGGGGGCGCTACTTGTGCTAGCTGCAGCAACATTTTTGCCACTGCTGTTCCTTTGGAGGGCCCAGGCAACTGCCTGTAGTCCATGGTATATAACAACTGTATAGCTAACACTATGGATTAGCTATGATAAATTTCAATACACTGCACAGTTATATACAGGGCGATAAATTACACCTGCCCATAATATGGACTTAACATAACACTACAGCTAACGGGACGGATTAGCTACAGTGTGATAAATTTTGCTTCACTACACAGTTGTGGATGGATTAGCCAGGGGCGGACGGGGAATTAAAAGTGGCCCTGAAAAAAAGGTAAAAGTGGTCCCATGTTGTAGGAGGGTCCAAGTTGGCAGAAGGTGGGACAACAGAAGTAGGCAGGGCCAGCAACACTTTAGTGCAGGGCAATATAGTGGCCCAACTGAACCAAATATCACAGTACAGCAGAAGATACTGCCACCTGCGCCATAGTTTTAAACTGTATCGCTGTCCTGAGGACATTGATACAGTTAAATTCAGGAGGGCATCTGTGGCTGTTGACCAGGTTCATAAGAGAGAATCAGATCATTATGAACCAGGCTGGTGGCCGTGAGGAGGGCTTGGGTGGCCCTCCTAGTCATCAGCTCACTGGGAAATTTCCCTGTAGAGTCTATGGCCAATTTGCCCCTGGGATTAGCTTTGATAAATTTCTCTCCACTGCAGTTATGTGCAGGGTGATAAATTATACCTGCCCATAATATGGATTTAACATAACGCTGAAGCTAACAGAATGGATTAGCTATGAATGTTGTTGCGCTGCACAGTGGTGCACATGGTGATATATGACACCTGCATTTAATAATGAGGCACGCTAACTGTATCACTAAAATAACAGAATAACTCTGAATGTCGGTGCACTGGATTTCTTGCGACTGCCGCGGCCATCCCATTCATCTCTATGAGATCACCGTTGCTCAGCGATCCTGGCCGTGACAGGTGTAATGCGACCAGTGTCGCAGTGTAGCCCTTGCCTAAAACACTGCGCTGCAGACAAATTACAGCTAATTTAAGAACAGCTATGTGCCAAATAATAAATCAAAACCCTAAATGTGTGCACATGATGGGGGAAAAAAGGGCAGAAAATAATGGAGAAAAAGGCAAGCTTAGTAAATGTGCCCTATTAACTGGTGCACTAGATCGTGATGCACATGGTGATGCACTCTCCCTGCAGTCTCCCTGCACTCTCCCTCTCATATATTGTTCTTTCAATCTGTTTTCAGTAAGAGCAGATTCACATCAGCGTTATGAATTCCTAAATTGCTTTCAAAAATTTTGAAATTCATAACACGGAATTCAAAATGGAAACCTTTAGATGCATTCTGTTTTGATCCATCATAATAGATGTCTGGGCAAGCATAACATATCTGTCTGGTTTCCGTTATGCAGGATGCAAAGAAATTCCTTCAATTCACCACAAATCCGAATTTCCTTGCACTTCGTGGTAACAAATCGTATTTTTCCTAAAATGTCGGCTACATATGTTACAAAATGAAAGTAAGAAGCCCAGGAATGTGATCATACCCGAAATGCTGTGCAGCTACCCAATCAGAAGGTAGCCATTACCTGTGATTTCATAGCCCTATAAAAAAAGATTAATACCGCCAGGTCGCCGCCATTTTACTGTGAACTCAGCATAAGGAGAGATGTACCAAGTGCTAGGAACAGTATTTTTAGCAATCTTTAAATTGGACAATATTGGAGAGGGACAGTGCAGGGAGATCATAGGGAGATTTTTTAGACACTCTAGGGAGAGTATAGGGAGACTGCGGGGACAGTGCAGGCTCAGTGTTTCACTGTGGTGCTATTCATTCTTAATCTGTTCTTTTATACATAGACGTCATGTGCACCCGGCTTAGTCTCAACAGCCGTGTACGTAGTTTATCTGCTGCACCAATAATAATTAATCTGTTCAGTTGTACATAGATGTACTGGGCATCACACTCATTCTCAACAGGCAGTGTAATATATAGGCAAGTTTATATAGTTCATCTGCTGTGCCATTTATACTTAGACTGAGCAGTTATACATAGACAGACTGTGCATCAGACTCAGTGTCAACAGGCAGTGTAATATATAGGCAAGTTTATATAGTTCATCTGCTGTGCCATTTATACTTAGACTGAGCAGTTATACATAGACAGACTGTGCATCAGACTCAGTGTCAACAGGTAGTGTAATATCTATCATGCACGTTTATATACAGTAGTTTATTTGCTGCGCCATTCATACGTAATCTGTTCTGTTATACTCAGAATTACAGTGCATCAGACTTAGTCTCAACAGTCGGTCTAATATATAAGCGTGTGTTTCTAGTTCATCTGCTGTGCCAATAATAATTAATCTGTTCAGTTATACATAGAAGTACTGTTCATCACACCCACTGTCAACAGGCGGTGTAATATATAGGGACATTTTTCTAGTGTAGTTACATTACTGATTCAGGACTTGGGAGGTACTATCTCTCCTTCGGGAGAGAGTGCCTTAATTGGCATGAGGAGACTTATAGGCCATACATGCTCCTCTAGAATTCTGGGAAAGAAGGGATGCAAATGAGCTCATAACAAGCCCTGCCTCTAGTGCCACCAGATGTAAGGCAGCTATTCTATAAGTCAATGTTCAACCCTTTAAATAGGCCTTGAGACATGACTTAGATATTAAGTAAGTCAGCACCTCATCTGCAGGCAGCGGTTTCGGGGTGATTGACCCTCATCAGTGCAGAGCAGAGAGTACTGGCTTATCTGGGTGAGAAGCCTGTCAGGATTTGGGGGGTACTATCTCTCCTTAGGGAGAGAATGTCTTAATCAGCACAAGGAGCCATACATGCACCTCTGGAATTCTGGGAGGGAAGGGATGCAAATGAACTCTTAACAAGCTCTGCCTCTAATGCCACCAGATGTAAAGCAGCTATCTTATAAGTCAATGTTCGACCCTGTTCGATTACTGATTCAGTTATTGTACACTATGGCCAACAGGCAATTCCCTGGACCCTCAAAAGCAATGGGCAATGGCAAAAATGTTTCTGTAGCCGGTACAAGTAGCAGCAGAAAAGTTCCAGGAATTGGTGGGTTCATCTGACACCACACTTAGTTGGCATGGCCCAAGAACAATCTCTGTGCCCTCACCTGTCCTGCAACTGCCTCTTTCTTTTGCTGCTCCTTCTGTTCGGGAAGTTATGCATGCTTACGACTCTGCTCTGCTTTTCTGTTAGGATGAGCTTAGTGAGGAAAGTTAGCAGCTACAGGCCAGCACAGACTTGAATGAGAGGTCCGCTGCATCCTCCTTTAGGCAGGAAACAACTAGCAGTGCACCGACTCATAAAGGCAGTCAGCACGGAGTGTTGGGGGTAAAATGTCATACTCAGCAGTGTGAGAATTTTTTATCAAGTTCCTGGTGGACGTTAGTGTGGCAGTATGCAGGATATGTGGGCAGAAGGTGAAGCACGGTCAGAGTGCTAATGTTGGCACGATGGCCCTGCATCAACACATAAAGTGGCCTCAGAAAACTGTGGCACTAATGTAGTGGTACAGCCTGATGCAGCAACCGGTGCTTGTCCTAGCCCGCGCGCCTTCTCCAGCAGTCAGGGCTCCTCAACCTCAGCAGAAGGAAACTGTCATTCCTTCCCTTCATCTATTGCTCCTGATGCTCCTCCTCCTTCTACTCCTCCTCATGTGTTTTGCCAGAAATCGATCATAGAGGCAACTGCAAAGAGACAACAGTATGCATGCACTCATCCAATGGCACAGAAGCTGAACTTGCATCTTACCAATTTGCTGTTATTACAGTATCTCCCTTTCACATAAAAGGTTAGTATATAAAATGAGAATGCTTGGACTGGGAGAAAACGTCTGTAAGTGGGTAAGTAACTGGCTCAATGATAGAAAACAGAGGGTGGTTATTAAGGGTACACACTCAGATTGGTTCACTGTCACTAGTGGGGTACCACAGGGGTCAGTATTGGGCCCTATTCTCTTCAATATATTTATTAATGATCTTGTAGAAGGCTTGCACGGTAAAATATAAATTTTTGCAGATGACACTAAACTGTGTAAAGTAATTAACATGGAAGAGGATAGTACACTGCTACAGATGGATCTGGATAGATTGGAGGCTTGGGCAGATAAGTGGCAGATGAGGTTTAACACTGACAAATGTAAGGTTATGCACATGGGAAGGAATAATGCAAATCACCCGCACATATTAAATGGTAAAACACACGGTAACACTGACATGGAAAAGGATCTAGGAATTTTAATAAACAGCAAACTAAGCTGTAAAAACTAGTGTCAGGCAGCTGCTGCCAAGGCCAATAAGATAATGGGTTGCATCAGAAGGGGCATAGATGCCTGTGATGAGAACATAGTCCTAACACTTTACAAATCACTAGTCAGACCACACATGGAGTACTGTGTACAGTTCTGGGCCCCTGTGAACAAGGCAGACATAGCAGAGCTGGAGAGGGTTCAGAGGAGGGCAACTAAAGTAATAACTGGAATGGGGCAACTACAGTACCCTGAAAGATTATTAACATTAGGGTTATTCACTTTAGAAAAAAGACGACTGAGGGGAGATCTAATTACTATGTATAAATATATCAGAGGTCAGTAGAGAGATCTTTCCCATCATCTATTTAGCCCCAGGACTGTGACTGTGACGAGGGGACATCCTCTGCGTCTGGAGGAAAGAAGGTTTGTACACAAACATAGAAAAGGATTCTTTACGGTAAGAGCAGTGAGACTATGGAACTCTCTGCCTGAGGAGGTGGTGGTGATGGTGAGTACAATAAAGGAATTCAAGAGGGGCCTGGATGTATTTCTGGAGCGTAATAATATTACAGGCTGTAGCTACTAGAGAGGGGTCGTTGATCCAGGGAGTTATTCTGATTGCCTGATTGGAGTCGGGAAGGAATTTTTTCCCCCTTAAGTGGGGAAAATTGGCTTTTACCTCACAGGGTTTTTTTTTTTTGCCTTCCTCTGTATCAACTACAGGATAACAGGCCGAACTGGATGGACAAATGTCTTTTTTCGGCCTTATAAACTATGTTACTATGTTAATTTGTGGCCGGGGCTATGTGTCAAAGAACCTACTGCCCTGAAATACCCCCCAAACAGAACTGGCGGCTTGAGTTGTGGCATAACCGCTTCTGTCGAGAGTACACCTGAAAGAGGGTATACCCTATGGGAGAATGTAGAGAAATGGGGCGGGCTGGGAGGGGAACACCGCTGCCGTCCGTCGCCACATGAGGAGTTGGTGAGTCAGATATAGGCCAGGACGCCCCTCCCACAAATACAGGCCAATGAATCGGCCTTGCTACATGTTACTAACTGATGACTTTTGCCCACACAAGGTGGAGAGTCCCAAGCCATCATTACTTCTCTAAAAAAGCTGTACCAGCCCTGCACACATATGTTGAGCAGAAGGTGGGCCAGTTCATGCCAGCGCTGACGTCTGGAGCTGTACCTATGGCCAAGGACAAAATACGTCCTTTTCAGCCCACTGGGTAAATGTGGTTCCAGCCCAGGCTCATCAGCAACTTGGATAGGTGATGGTAATGCTGCCTCCACATTGTAATCATGGGATTTCTGCACCAATCTCCTCCTCTGGCTCCTCATCCTGCACCTTGTCCTTAGCCTCCACTGTAGGTACAGTTCTGAGTGGTAGTGGTCCTCTAGCATCCAACCTATGCAAAGCATGATGTTGTAGTGCAGTTCTGCACCTGGTCAGCCTGGGTGAACAGAGTTACTCCAGGGAGGAACTGTTAGGCGTTATCAACCAAGAAGTCGAATCCTGACTGTATTCTCGACAACTGGAGATAGGAACCATGGTCATGAATAATGGGAAGAACATTCTGTCTGCGCTGCGCCAGGGAGGACTGACCCATGTGACCTGCAAGGCGCTCATCTTCAATCTGATCACCCAGTTCCTGAAGTCTTCCGCCCAACTGCAAGACATTTTGAAAATATCAAGGAAACTGTGCATGCACTTCAGCCACTCTTACCATGCAAAACATGCCTCCCTTGAGCTACAAAGGCAGAATGGTGTTCTCCTATGTGATTTTTCCACACGTTGGAACTCCACCCTCCCCTCCACATGTTGGATCGACTGTGTGAGCAGAGGAAACCTGATTTCTTTATGATGCAGATGGACAGAACTACTCCCCAGGGTAACTTTGAGGTTAGACAGTGGCAGCTTGCATGACACCTGCCATTTGCTCAGGTCATTTGAGGAGGCCACTTTATTTGTCAGTTACCAGGACTATGGGATGTTTGATTTAATTCTACTCCTTCACGTCCTGGATGGGATTTTGAATAATCTGACTGGTGAGGGAACAGAAGACGTGTCATCTACATCTCATGGCCACCTGAACCCTGTGGAGGCTGAACTGGCACAGGAAGAGCATGAGGATCTATAGGGAAACAACAAAGACTTTGTAGATGACCTCAACAGACCATGACAGTATACAGTGGAGATGGAGGCAGAGAATCCCTCTGAATCCCTTGGCCAGATGCATGCTGAACTGCTTGCGTAGTAATATCCGCATTATAACCACTGATGGCCAGTTCACAGTGTTCGCCAACGAACACATGCGGGCTGCCATCTTGACTTACAAGTCCGGCGATGCACAGGTACCTTACCTGTGCCTGTGCAGCGAGCTGGTCTGAAATCAAATGCGGTCACCGGGAGCAGGCAGTTCTGAGAACAGGCTGTTCTCGGGCTGTTCTCGGAACTGCCTGCTCCCGGTGACCGCATTTGTTTCAGACCGGCTCCCGGCACAGGCACAGGTAAGGGCTTACCTGTGCATCGCCGGACTTGTGAGACAAGATGGCAGCCTGCATGTGTTCGTTGGCGAACACTGCGAAATGGCCATCACTGATTATAACTATTTGGCAAAGGGATGACTACTGGCTCTCCACAATGTTAGACCCTCTTTACTGGTCTAAAATAGTGGCCTTTTTTGCAACTTCTAAGAGGGATGAAAAGCTCAACTACTATCGAGACATCCTCTGTAGTCGGTTGGTGGCTGCCTACGCTCCCCATCGCCCATCCTCACGAAGGTCTAACTGGAGGGGACCCTCTGAGCTCAGGCTCCACTGCCATGACTGTTGGAGGGGAGGGGGGGCAAGAGCAGCATAAGCTCCATCAGCAACAACTTAAGTCTCTGAGGAGCACTTTTGCCACCTACTGAAGAAACCACCTAGCAGCAGGACATGAAGCAGAACCTGAACCAACAGGACAGGTAGTGGCATACTTGGACTGCACCCTGTCACTCCAGATCCAAGATCCCATGGAATACTGGGCAGCAAAACTTGAATTATGGCCACAACTGGCCGAGTTTGCCCCGGGCAAGATTTCCTGCCCAGCCAGTAGTGTGGCATCAGAGCAGTTGGTTAGTGCAGCAAGTGGCATAGTTACCCCAAAGAGAACTTGCCTTTCAATACAAAATGTTGAGAGACTAATGTTTATAAAGATGAATCAGGCCTAGATCAACTAGGATACCAGTGCCTAGATTCTGGCAGTAATGATCTGACTGTAGTATGCTGCCACACCAGAACATTAGTAAAATGGCCCATTATTTCTGGCCATGTGCTTCAGGTACAATTTTGATGCTCTCTGTTCCTGGGCCACTATTGTTACTCTTCATGCTGTTGCCACCCTGACTAGTCTGTTCCGGGACCGCTATTGTGACTCTTCATGATGTTGCCACCCTCACCACTCTGTTATAGGGCCACTGTTTTGACTCTTAATGCTGTTCCTACCTTCACCAGTCTGTTATAGGGCCACTAGTGTCCCTGTTTGGTTGTGTTTACATCACTGTTTATTTTTCCGTTCTTCTGATCCGTAAGAAGAACAGAAAAATAACAAAAAAAAGTGCCCTGTTATTTGAGCTTTTAGATGATCATGATCTGGAAGTCAAAAGCAGGAATGGGTCCAAGACACAGAAGACATGCAAATATTTCCATCACATGTTATCTCTGTTTTGGACCCGCTCCTGCCTTACCAACACTGATTAAATGCTGACCAAATACTGACGGTGTAAAGGCGGATGTTCAAACTACAGGATCCACTTTTTTTGGGCTGTTCTGATGGATAAGAAGAATGGAAAAATAAACAGTGATGTGAACACAGCCTTAATGCTGACACCCTCCCCACGCCGATAAATAAGCCCTGACTCTAACATTGACCTGTAAGGCGGAGTTCACACTTCTATTATTTGGTCAGTTATTTTCATCACTTATTGTGAGACGCCAAGCCTACTCTTGGATTAGGCGTCATCACCTGTTCTATGGGTTTGACCCACACCTGCTTTTGGCTGACAATAACGGACCAAATAAGTGAAGTGTGAACTTAGGCCTCATGCACACGACCGTAGTTATGGTCCGCATCCGAGCTGCAGTTTTTGCGGCTCGGATGTGGACCCATTCACTTCATTGGGGCTGCAAAAGAGAGTGCTGTCCACATCTATTGCTCCATTCCGAGGCCCCGCAAAAAAAAAATTGCATGTCCTATTCTTGTGCGTTTTGCGTTTAGCATGTCTACAATGGTCCGCCCGTTCCGTTCCGAAAATTGCGGAAGGTACACGGGCGGCTTCCATTGCTTGCGGATCGCAAAAAACGGCACGGCCGTGTGCATGAGGCCCAAGCCTAATAGTGATGCACAGTCATTCTACATACAACAGAAGAGATTCAAATGCATGTGTTTGCACTGCCATAACATGGATTAAAAGAACCTCTTTTTTCTCCACTACTTTATTGGCGCTGCCTCCATGTCCTTATTTTGTTCCACTAAAGAGTTATTGGGACACCTGCAGGGGCAGGCAGCTGATTTTTGTTTTGTTTTTTTGTTTTCTTGTAGGGTGCAGTATGCTTTATTTTTTTTTGTTTAGCTAGGGGTTAGCTAGGAATGTTGGTGGCCTGCTCATCCATATATGTGACCTGCCTGTCATTCAGACGCACAGTAACTGTTTCGCTACCAAAAAGGACTAGCTATGCATGTTGCTGCACTGCCCAGTGATGTACACCAGGATACATTTTCCCTAAAGTTTAACTGCAGGCCAGGATAGACCTGATTTAATGCACTTCGTGACGAATGAATTCAGATCAAAGCAAATTTTTGGGAAAAATTTGGCAAAGCAACTGAATTGAATTTTTGAAAACTTCGCTCATCAGTAGTAATCAGCAACTAGAGCCAAATATGCCAGATATAAGGCCTGATTCACACTACCATGCTTGGTTCAGGAAACATGGTCCGTGTGTCAGCCATCATATAGTAGATGACAGTCCCTTTCTAACAAAGCTAGAACCAGCGCTGTACCTGACATGAAACTAGAGATCTCACCATTCATTGCTCTGCTAGCTTTATATCAAGCTGACAGCTCAATGAAAGTGTCTTTTATGCAGCAGCTCAGGGGGCGTGTCTCAGCTCTCCCTATCACAGCTCAGAAGGGTGTGTCTTTTCTGCTGCAGCTATGGGGGTGTGTCTCAGCTCTCCCTATCACAGCTCAGGGGGCGTGTCTCAGCTCTCCCTATCACAGCTCAGGGGGCGTGTCTCAGCTCTCCCTATCACAGCTCAGAAGGGTGTGTCTTTTCTGCTGCAGCTATGGGGGTGTGTCTCAGCTCTCCCTATCACAGCTCAGGGGGCGTGTCTCAGCTCTCCCTATCACATCTCAGGATGCAGCTGAAAGATAAAACTAAGCATGTGTGGCCATCTCAGTGAGACGGACAAATAAATAAGCCACAGCAAGTAGAGCTATACAGATACATTTTATTTTTTTATGTGAATAACTCAGTGGCTATGCTAAATTCTTAACTACGTGTACATGCAATTACAAAGGAATTCAGATCCAGGTGCTGGTTTGAAAACTGTGGAATATTTTTCGTGGGATTACTCAAATGGTGCCATTTGACAGCTAAGCAATGGTTAGTCATTGGTATTTCTACAATCCTTTCCATTGAACTAGTTATAACTTTTTCCACATGGTTTTGGCATTATTGAAAGAAATGGAGGCAACAAATGGAATTTTTCTCTTTAAATTTACTCCTAATTTATGCTTCACTCTATTTTGCTCTGAAATGTACCCAAGGTTTTTGAATTACTTTATGCATTCACATAAAATCACACTGAGAGGAAGGAAAGTGGCAGTTTGTTATTTTATGGTAGAACATCAGACTGAACCACTTACATGTGTTATATATTTTATCCTCACCAAGTTTCAGAGTGAGTTTTACTAGATAGATTTCATTGCAAAAATGCCACAAAACAGAGTCACTGTACCAGCTGCATTGTTCTTTCTCTAAAAGGGATTGCGTGTGATGGAAGTATTCAGTACTTTCTAACCACAATCTCATTTGCCAGATTCCACTAGCCTTACTGCATTTACCAAAGGGTTTTCATGAGAAAAAATACATATTGGTAACATTCCCGTGGATGGTTTCAATGATCATGGTTCTTTTCTAGATATAACACATTCAAGTATGAAGATATACCTGCTTTATATTAGGATGGACTCTCCATTAAGTGCTATATAAATAATACAGTATGTTGCATTTTCAAAGTTTTTTTCCCTCTTAATTGGCACTTCATTATTTCTAAATTTAATATCTTCATTGTCTGATGGATGACTTGGGACGTTCAAGATCAATTCCATATTTTTTGTCTTTGAAGGTGGAAATAAATCTTTGAAAAATGATGCAGAAACATAGCAGAATAAAATAAGCAGATCAAAAACAAGAAGCATGTGGATCCAGGAAACAAGTAAATTCCAAAAAAAAGCCAACAAAAGCTGCACAGTTACAATGAGGAAAAGTGCTTTTTCCATTATCACTTTTATGGTGTGTGGAGTTACAGGAGTGAGTCAGTTTACAAGGCAAGATGTACCATCTGTGTGCATGGGTCTACCATCATTCTAGACATTACGAATCAGTGAAGGAATACATGGACAATATGGGTCATACACCACCACACCATCTCTCATAAGAGAAAGGTTGGGTATATCTGGTAATAATTAGCCTGGTCTTTTGATTCTGTAAATAACATCCATGTAGTTTAAATTCTTTACTGCAGGTTCCCTGCTGAGCATCTAGAGAGTTCAATGATGGCTGATGCATGGACAAAGGGTGAGAGGTTCCTGACCCCTTTATTTTTCCATACATCCTTTTGTGCTGGGCAATGATTCTTCATATATTGGTTTTACTAGTACAGATGTTTTTAACAAGTTACTTCTATGGTAACTGTGTTCAAACACAAAGAAAAATATGTTAATTATCATATACAACTTTCAAACAATACTATTGCCCACTCACTACTTAAAAAAAAAGAATCCTTCTATGATATACTGATTCGTACAGACTCTTTATTTACAGCATTTTTTTTATGTTAAAAGACCCCCTACATAAATACAAGTATATCATGCAGAGTTCCTTAAAAATAATGCTCTCACATTACTTATTAGAGACCCAACATAATGCTGCTAGTTAGAGCTCACACATTTATTCCGGAAAGCATTCCAATAATACTGACAGTCCACATACAGCTGAACAGTGCACAAACAATGTAACCATATTCTGTCCAAATGATAATGCCAGAGTATTAATATCATCATACAAATTCATCATATGAATAGTAACAAACTATAAAATTTATCAACCTAAAATAAGAAGTGGTTCGCTTTGAAAGTAGGCTGAAATATGACTAATACTAGTACTACCCCAACACAGCCGCACACATATCCACTGCCTTGTCAGTTCCATGCTGTGCTGCTACTGCTGGCGCTACAATTGCTGCCAGTTATTAACCCTACACAACCTTTTCCACTTCTACACTATACTGCTGCTGGTCCCAAATACATATTTTACAGACTAATAAAGCCTCAGAACAAGCCACTGTTTCTTTTGAGAATTAGCATTTGTATGTATACATGTGGACAGGCATTCTGTCCCCATTAACAAATAATTTTTGGATGTTTGCGCAGAACAAGCCACTGTTTCTCATGAGATCAACTTGTGTGTGTATAAACAGAGGCAGGGATCTGCCCTAGTTAAGGCATCATTTTTGTATGCTTGGTCCCAACATGCCACCGTTTTTTTTTCAATAACAAATGTGTGTGTGTTTAAACACCATCTTTCCATCTGGGAAAATTTTTGGAAGGTTTCTAAAAAATATTTGTTAACATCATCAACTATGTGTTTACCCTTAGCCAAATATGTTAGTGTCAAAGAGAATAACAGAATAAAGTGGCCCTAAAAGATAGAAAATGGTAAAAAAAAACAAATGCTGTTGCACATTTATAACCGGGGGAGCAAATCCTGCACATGTGATCCGTTGCTAACAGCAATCCCCAACAAAAATGCATACAATGGAGGAGGCCCACAGCGGACCACATGTACCACAAAGACATCCTGCACAGGATTGCCAAATGTGCGGATGTGATTGACTAAATAAAACAGAAATTTACAACAACAAAAAATGGTGCACTACAATGGTAAATGTAATTGACAATATATAGCTAAACCCTCACACTGGTATTAAAATGAGACTTTCGCCAATATATACTTATATCAAGGACATACCGGAGCCCGTGCACCCCATCAAGGTATCTCAAAGTCGCACGGGACCTAACGCTAACCTTCCTGTGCCTTATGGGCAATTACAGGGGCCGCATGGGCAATTACAGGGGCATAAAGTCCAACATACAGTCAAAGCTCACAGGTTACCTCCAGCCTGAAATCACACATACAATGGGAGGAGGGCAGAGGCTGTGAGTCCCACCTATCACTGCTGACTCATGTGACGCAGACTGCACAGGTGCACCTGAATGTTACCCATAGATCAAAATCAAGGCACATTCAAACTTGGAGTTGCAACACCCCAGGCGTGCATGCAAAAACAGAATAGCAGAATAAAGTGGTCTTATAAGGCAGAAAATGCTCAAAACCCCAAATGTTGTTGCACATTGTTTCTAACCGGGGGAGCAAATCCTGCACATGTGATCTGTTGCTAACAGCAATCCCCAGCAAAAATGAATATAACGGAGGAGGCCCGCAGCGGTCCACATGTACCACAAAGGTCCACATGTACCACAAAGGCATCCTACAGGCTGAATAAAACAGAAATTTACAAAAAAAATGGTGCACTACAATGATAAATGTAATTGACAATATATGGCTAAACCCTCACACTGATATTAAACTGAGACTGTCGCCAATATATTCTTATATCAAGAACATACCAGAGCCCGTGCACCCCGTCAAGGTATCTCAAAGTGGCAAGGGACCTAAAGCTAACCTACCTGTGCTGTATGGGTAATTACAGGGCCCGTATGGGCAATTACAGGGCATAAAGTCCAACACACAGTTCCCAGGTTACCTCCAGCGTAAAATAACACATACAATGGATGGGAGGAGGAAGGAGGTTGTGAGTCCCACCTATCACTGGCTCATGTGACGCAGGCCACACACCTGAATGTTACCATTAAAGGGTTTCTGTCAGCAGGAAAATGGTTATTAACCTGGCTGACATTATTGATGTACTAATGTCAGCTGAGCATAACTATATCAGTGCCATCTCACTGCGTAGCGCCGTTATATAGAAAAAATAACTTTTATGTAGTAGTGAGCGTGAATATTCATATTGCGAATTTTAATCGCGAATATCGGCACTTCGAGAATTTGCAAATATTTAGAATATATATCTGTAAAGAATAAATCAAGGCAACTGGACGTACTGTAGATTTCTTGAAAACGTTTCACTCGTTCTTCCAACGAGCTTTCTCAATTCTGAGTGATTGGACAAAAAATTCTGGGAATAAATATGTAACTGAATCCACATCTGGTAATTGCCTTGATTTATTCTTTACAGATATATACCATGACCTGGATAAATGAGAACCTTCACAGACATTTAGAATATAGCGCTATATATTTGTAAATTCGAATATTCGTGTTTTTTTTTTAAACAGTACACATGATCCCTCCCTGCTTCTAGCTTGTGGGCCAATGAGAAGGCTGCAATATCTCTGTCAGAGCTTAGCGACATCCCTTGCAAAAAATAGGAAAGTTGCCTACCCCTTACTATATAAGACAATTTCCAGCAGCCATTTTGTGCTGTTTAATGCAGTTGTGAGAGAGATAGGAGTGTGATTTCTGTACTGTGCCGAATTCCTGTGTCATATTGCATTTGATACCTCATATATATAATCCAGATAGTTAGTGGTAGATAGTGTAGGTTAGTTAGTGTAGCTATTTCATTTTATATGTTATAATTTTGCTTTTGGGTGGCCTGGTGTGGTTCTTACTAATACTAGGTGGGGACCGCATGTGGGCTTCCCTTGTCAAAAGGTCTTGTGCAGTTAACATTGTACAGGACTGATTGAGGAACCTAATAAAATGTTATTATTTAATTATTTTCTTGTTTGTTTTAATCAGGATTTAGGTTGGAACATGGTGTTGTCTGACGTCCTGAACAGGATGCCTGACTTCCATGTTGACCTCTCCACATAGTTGGGTATGACTGGCGTTATCCTCATCCGTGTGGTAATCTGGATTTGGGAATGGAGTGCTATTGCCACATGTATATATATCTATATTTACATTTTTATTTGATGTTACTTCTTGACAACTATGTAATGATAATGTGCACTTGCAATTTTTATAGAATCAAAGCTTTTCACTTTACAATATAAACTGTGGTATATATAATATTCTCGAAGCCATGTCACCATTTTGAGTTATTCTACTCATTTCCATGGTTGCTATCATGTGACCACATAGACAGGATGCGTTTGTGGCTCAGCTTGCGTTCAATTTTTGATGCGAACAAGTGATCTGTTATCATGTGAACGCCCTGTCTATGGACACTCACGACCTATGTGTGTTCCTCCGTCGATGCGATCACATTGCATCACATGTTTCCATATGTAATGCAGAAGCAATGCGCCAACTTGTGCAGTTAACCTAATGGGACGCTATATTGGATCCATGCTGGATAGTTCTTGACCCCCTCCATTATGTTTTGAATCAGTACACCTGATATTTGAATAAGAAAACTTGACATATTTGTTTATAAGTAATTTTGATTAATTAAGCGGATATTATGAATTCACATACTTTAATTGAAGTTATTAATCTCTGCACACTATGGATACTTGTATATTATTAAAAAAAAAATTAAACAGTATTTTTTTATTTTAATATACAAAACACCAATCAAACACATTAATTGTAATTCAATTATTAATAGTTTTCCTTCAATAATCGCCTGAGTTTATATTTGTACTTGGCACCATTCACTTTTGTCACTGCTTGAGAAAGGTCCCATTATGTGGACCGAAACGTTGCTTTTGGTCGAATAAACACAAATTTTCTTGAGGCTGTGCCGTTGCATGTGTTTATATATACTGTATATCATTATTTTTATTTTTTTCTTGTGGCCTTTACAATCTTAAAATTCCTTTGAAATTAAAATTGGCAAAGGAATTTATTGCAATTTGCATGCAGAACTTGCTGCTGTCAGAAGTGTATAAGTATATTTGTGGGGTTTCCCCATTCTGGCGTGGGCCAATTACTGGGAACATATTCCTGCTACAAACAAAGAACCGGCTCCTGTCTGTTCTGGCTGAGTTTGGCCCAGCTTTGTGTAGGCCTTATACTACAGCGTTACCATTTCCCTGCTGCTGTCTGTCCTGATAAGTTTGGCCGAGCTATGTATAGGCCTTATACTACACCATTACAATTTTAATGCTGCCGTCTGTCCAGATGAGTTTGGTCGAGCTACAGTAGTGGCCAAAAGTTTTGAGAATGACACAAATATTAGTTTTCACAAAGCTTGCTGCTAAACTGCTTTTAGATCTTTGTTTCAGTTGTTTTTGTGATGTAGTGAGATATAATTACACGCACGTCATACGTTTCAAAGGCTTTTATCGACAATTACGTGACATTTATGCAAAGAGTCAGTATTTGCAGTGTTGGCCCTTCTTTTTCAGGACCTCTGCAATTCGACTGACCATGCTCTCAATCAACATCTGGGCCAATTTCTGACTGATAGCAACCCATTCTTTCATAATCACTTCTTGGAGTTTGTCAGAATTAGTGGGTTTTTGTTTGTTCAGCCGCCTCTTGAGGATTGACCACAAGTTCTTAATGGGATTAAGATCTGGGGAGTTTCCAGGCCATGGACCCAAAATGTGTCACGAGGGTGTCAAGAGCCACGTCTGACTCTGTTATACCCGGGGTCAGGAAGTCGCAGCGGGTGGCTGCGCGCTCTATGTCTAAAGATCACGTTGTTTCTTAGTGATTGTTTTCTGTGTTTGCCTTGCAATCCTTTTTGTCTCACTCAGGGATCCGTAGCTTCTCCTCCTCAGCTGTTTCTTGTCTGCCACTCCCAACCTCCTTATATTCTCCTCTCACACTTCTCTAGTTGCCAGTTATAGAGCTTCCTGCCTGGACATCTATACTGACCCACTGGAGCTGTGAATCCTGGTTGTTGTTCCAGAGTGCTACCCTCCGGATCCCTGTTGGGCTTTTTGTTGTCTCCTGTTGTCGCCCACCTGGGATTATATGTTTAGTCTGTATTGTCTGTCCTCCCCTTGGTGTTTTCCTTTAGAGCTAGTGGTGCGGACTAGTGTTCCCACCGCCCTGTTCACTATCTAGGGCTCATCTTAGGGAAAGCCAGGGTTTTAGGCACGTGATCGGCGTACGGGTGAGGAACCCGTCTAGGGACGTCAGGGCAGCCAGGTGCCAGCCGCAAGGTGAGTCAGGGGTCACCACCTTCCCTCTCACTTGGGCAGGGCCTTCCTCTTTCCCTCCCTCTGTGTCACGTATGTGATAGTCACGCCGATCGTGATAAAATGTCAATGTTTTGGTCCCCGAGCCACTTAGTTATAACTTTTGCCTTATGGCACAGTGCTCCATCGTGCTGGAAAATGCATTGTTCTTCACCAAACTGTTGTTGGATTGTTGGAAGAAGTTGCTATTGGAGGGTGTTTTGGTACCATTCTTTATTCATGGCTGTGTTTTTGGGAAAAATTGCGAGTGAGCCCACTCCCTTAGATGAGAAGCAACCCCACACATGAATGGTCTCCGGATGCTTTACTGTTGGCATGACATAGGACTGATGGTAGCGCTCACCTTTTTTTCTCCAGACAAGCCTTTTTCCTGATGCCCCAAACAATCGGAAAGAGGCTTCATCGGAGAATATGACTTTGCCCCAGTCCTCAGCAGTCCATTCACCATATTTTCTGCAGAAGATCAATCTGTCCCTGATGTTTTTTTTGGAGAGAAGTGGCTTCTTTGCTGTCCTTCTTGACACCAGGCCATCTTCCAAAAGACTTCGCCTCACTGTGCGTGCAGATGCACTCACACCTGCCTGCTGCCATTCCTGAGCAAGCTCTGCACAGTGGCACTCCGATCCCGCAGCTGAATCCTCTTTAGGAGACGATCCTGGCGCTTGCTGGACTTTCTTGGACGCCCTGAAGCCTTCTTAACAAGAATTGAACCTCTTTCCTTGAAGTTCTTGATGATCCTATAAATTGTTGATTGAGGTGCAATCTTAGTAGCCACAATATCCTTGCCTGTGAAGCCATTTGTATGCAATCAATGATGGCTGCACGCGTTTCTTTGCAGGTCACCATGGTTAACAATGGAAGAACAATTATTTTAAGCATCACTCTCCTTTTAACAGGTCAAGTCCATTTTAACCCAATCAGCCTGACATAATGATCTCTAGCCTTGTGCTCATCAACATTCTAACCTGAGTTAACAAGACGATTACTGAAATGATCTCAGCAGGTCCTTTAATGATAGCAATGAAATGCAGTGGAAAGGGTTTTTGTGATTAAGTAAATTTTCATAGCAAAGAAGGACTATGCAATTCATCTGATCACTCTTCATAATATTCTGGAGTATATGCAAATTGCTATTATAAAAACTTAAGCAGCAACTTTTCCAATTTCCAATATTTATGTAATTCTCAAAACTTTTGGCCACGACTGTATGTGTAGGTCTTATACTACACCGTTACCATGTACCTGCTGCTGCTGCTGCTACTGTCTGTCCTTCATTTCTTAAAGTAATGATGGCCACTCATTTTTCTTTACTTAGCTGCTTTTTTCTTGCCATAATACAAATTCTAACAGTCTGTTCAGTAGGACTATCAGCTGTGTATCCACCTGACTTCTCCACAATGCAACTGATGGTGTCAACCCCATTTATAAGGCAAGAAATCCCACTTATTAAACCTGACAGGGCACACCTGTAAAGTGAAAACCATTTCAGGTGACTACCTCTTGAAGCTCATCAAGAGAATGCCAAGAGTGTGCAAAGCAGTTATCAAAGCAAAAGGTGGCTACTTTGAAGAACCTAGAATATGACATATTTTCAGTTGTTTCACACTTTTTTGTTATGTATATAATTCCACATGTGTTAATTCATAGTTTTGATGCCTTCAGTGTGAATCTACAATTTTCATAGTCATGAAAATAAAGAAAACTCTTTGAATGAGAAGGTGTGTCCAAACTTTTGGTCTGTACTGTATGTACAAACAGAGTAGGGGTTTTGAGCATTTTCTGCCTTTTAAGACCATTTTATTCTGTTATTCTGTTTGTACATGCATGCCAGGAGGTGTGGAAACTCTAGGCTGGAATATGCTGTGATGGGTAAAATTCAGGTGCATCTGTGCAGCCTGCATCACATAAGTCAGTGATAGGTGGGACTCACAGCCTACGCCCTCCTCCAATTGTATGTGTGATTTCACGCTGGAGGCAACCTGGGAGCTGTTCGCTGTGTGTCGGACGTTATGCCCCTGTAATTGCCCATACAGCCCCTGTAATTGCCATACTGCACAGGTAGGTTAGTGTTAGGTCCCGTGCCACTTTGAGATATCTTGACGGGGTGAGCAGGCTCCGGTATGTTCTTGATTTTATAAGAGTATATTGGCGAAAGTCTCATTTTAATATCAGTGTAAGGGTTTAGCCATATATTGTCAATTACATTTACCATTTTAGTGCACCATTTTTTTGTAAATATATGTTAGCGTCCCTCTGAAATTATGTTTTATTGCTATCATTGCTTTGAAGAGCTTAAAGGAAGGTCGCAGGGGAGAAAGGGCAACATATTTTTTTTAAATTAGAGCATGACAACAAAGGAGACCTAGGAGATCTTAGAGTGTCATATACCAATTTTCAGGCCAATTAATGCAAAAAACAAGTTTGCTCATCTCTAATGCCAACTCATAGCTACTGTAGATTTCATTTTCTTACGCACAACCTATGCATCTTATTAAATTTGTCATATTTTACTCCACTGCTCTTTGAACTAATGATAATATCTGTAAAGCGCTGTGGAATATATCAGTGTTATATGTGTGAGTAAAATAAATAAATTCTACCTATATACTCCAACCGTGCGGTGATGCCGCAATTTCCAGAACACTTGATACCGGATCCGGCATTAATACACTTCAATGGAAATTAATGGCGGATCAGGCAAGTGCGGTAGTG
Organism: Bufo gargarizans; assembly: GCF_014858855.1. Classification (NCBI taxonomy): domain Eukaryota; kingdom Metazoa; phylum Chordata; class Amphibia; order Anura; family Bufonidae; genus Bufo; species Bufo gargarizans. Next base: position 454,001,888 of record NC_058080.1, read on the forward strand.
TTCCGGAATTTGGGCCGGAAAAAATACTGCAGCAAGCTGCGGTAGTTTGTCCGGTTAAATACCGTACAAGGGACGGAACAGAAGACATCCTGATGCATACTGAACGGATTGCTTTCTATTTAGAATGCATTGGGACAAAACTGAAGCGTTTTTTTCTGGTATTGAGAACCTTTACCGGATTTCAATACCGGAAAAAAATAACGGTAGTAAGTACCCTTATTCGGAATTTAGATTTTAAGCCCCAACAGCGGCTGACAACAATCTCTGTTCAGAATATGTAAGTGCTATATCAATGAAATAAAAAAATACAAATAAATTATATAATGTAAGGTCAATAAGATTGCTTTATAGATTCTATTTGTGTATTAATTCTTGTCACATGGCCAGGAAAATAACGTATATGCTGCCTCTCAGACTATGGCCTCATGCACACGACCGTTCCGTTTTTTGCAGTCCGCAAACCGAGGATCCGCAAATTTGCAGAACGGAACGGAAGGCACGTTGTAGAAATGCCTATTCTTGTCCGCAAAACGGACAAGAATAGGACATGCTATATTTTTTTTGCGGGGCCACGGAACGGTGCAACGGATGCGGACAGCACATGGAGTGCTGTCTGCATCTTTTGTGGCCCCATTGAAGTGAATAAGTCTGCACCCGAGCCACAAAAAATGCGGCTCGGATGCGGACCACAAAAACGGTCGTGTGCATGAGGCCTATAGAAAAGCTATAAAAGTAGATTTACCTTCTCGACAGTTCATTCATTTACTAATAAAAAAAACTAATCATTTTCTGATTAGACAACGTGGTCAATATAATAAATATTTTTCAGGAATCCTTATTGGTTCAACACTTCTTGCAAGGGGAAAGCTGGAAATGGCAAGTGAAGGGTTAGGCAGTATTGATTTTCATCACTTCATCAGATACTTCATATACTCTTCAACGTTATTATTATTAATGTCTCAGGAACTTTAAAGGCAAACAGTGAGGGTGATTATTGCCATCTAGGTGTATTGCTTTCAACGTTTCATTTAAAGCATTCCCCGATGTCAACCGAATAATTGCCCCCCTTCAAACAGGTACTTTGGAGAATCATACGCACCAAGTGCAGAATATAAATCTTCCTCCCTCTTATGGTAATGTGCATAACTATGCATTTCACATAAAGGCCTATTAGCAGCAGATGACTAGCACATGTGGGCCCTCCTACTGATTTTCAAAGACTCTTTTGATATATGTCTTTAGAAAACTATTTTATGAGGTGGTTACCTGTAAGAATATATCTTTCAAGGCTACATACACGTTGAGGCCTTAAATTCTAACCACACACAAGAGCAGCGTTCATTTTAAAGCCGGCTGTGGAATCTGGAAAGAGCTAAGTCCATTGAGGCGAAGATGGAACTCATTACCAGCCATGTTTAAGTTTTCTTTGATTCACCTGCTGGAGTCGAGCAGGAGGAAACTGAAAAGGGCAATGCTTTTGATGCTAGAGTAAAACTACTGCTTTATTCGCAAACCTGCAGTTTCATATCTGTTTTATGGGAAAGCTGATTTATTTATGTTGAAGCAACAGATGCCCTGGCAACTCCATTACTTTCTAACATACTCACGCTTGGAAGTAAAACCGTTTAGTAAGACTTTGTCAAGCTTTCCTGCGAATGTAAATGAATTCACCTTTTTACCGAAGCTATTTTGTGCTTTATATTTCTGTCAGCATTTAGAGGTTTACTAGTAATTCAGCTTCACAAAGTTTTATAGTTTAAATCTGCCAAAAACAATATGTTATGAAGCATGGAAGAGCAGCATAAAATGTTTACACATGTAATGGCAGAACTGCAAACCTCATCATATGGTATGTAATTCTAAGATATATTACCTGGAAAAAAAATGAAAAAAATTCTAACATTTTGGGTATTTCATAATTGATAATCTATTCTATCTAATCACGTGTTAAAATGCAACCACCCCTAAACTGCAATCATAATTTACATTCTTAAAGGGGATGGCCAGCTTTTGAAATTTTCTTTAGTTCTCCCCCCACCCTTCTCTGCTGGACCTTTGGAGAGAAGTATACCACCGCTTATTTCCGGTTATTTACTTATAAGCCTATTTTCATCTGTCACTAATATATTTCTAGCCTTGTTGCCAAGTTTTGGCACAGTTATGAGAGACACCTTTGGTTCCAAAAACTAGTTGGGGAACACTGGTCTGAAAAAAGTTATTTCTGAACTATAGATCAGTGTCTCAGGGTTAACCTCACTGTTATGAGACCCTGTGGTTGTAATTTCCTCCGTCAATATGTTATGCACGTGGAAAGGAATACAAGTCACCCGTATATACTAAATGGTAAAACACCGGGTAACACTGGACATGGAAAAGGACTTTTAGTGGACAGTAAACTTAAAGGGGTTGTCCGGGTTCAGAGCTGAACCCGGACATAGCCATATTATTACCCAGGCAGCCCCCCTAAAATGAGCATCGGAGCATTTTATGGGCAAAGGCATTTTTAGAAGATCCACTGACGTATCGGGCTCTCCATAGGGCTGCCAGGCAGAGGCTTCCACCTAGCCCAGTGACGTCACCGGCACTGATGGGTGGGCGTTAGCTAGTTATGAGCGGCAGGGGCAATATTCGAATTTGCGATATTTCTCAAATATTTTGTAGAATATGCTTAATATACTTATATTACGCGATCAATACAGGCGTGGGTCAAAAACGAATATATAGCAATTGAGATCCTGTCTTATCTATAGATTAAATCATCTCATTATAGGCAGGTTTAGAATGGTATATAACTGCAGTAAAGCGATCTGAACAGACCAAGAAGTGGCACCTATTATTTGGCTTAGTGGCCAATGTGAAAATTGCAGGATTTTATGTTTTTTCTTTAAATATAGATATTGACATGGAAAATTAAAAATAACCTCATACTTTCTTTAATAGGGTCTCATGTGAGCTGCCAGGATACAGCTCTGACTGCATAAGACACAATCCCATGAGTCAAGTTAGCCCTATGTGTTCCTTTATGTAACATAAAGGCTTTTAGAAAGAAAACCTGTCATGTAAATCCTAGCCTGTGGGGTGATATACCAAGATGACAGATAGGTTCTAAGAGCTCTTGAACCCCATTTGGTCTAACACCATAGCCAAGCAGCCCCAGCTCACTTTAACAAATCCCTTTTCCCAAACTATAGGCAGCAGGATGCATTTTAATATCTTCCAAGAAAGCCAAGATCTTTTGGATATTGGTGACTGCTACCCATTTGGGTTAAGGAGATCAATTGTGGCAATATCACTGTCAATCAGTCAGCTAGAATATTACAAAACAATTCTGGATCCACATTAATTAGTGATTTTGGTCAAAATGAGGGTTTGGGTAAGTTTTCTTTGGTTTTGGCAAAACTCTACTGTAAGCAGTATTTAACTGTGGCGGTAGTGAGGTGCCCCACAGGTAGTTATTATACAGTTTTGCCAGTAGAAGAGATATCTATTAAATTCACCAGTTTAGCCATCACAACCGAGCATGTTGCCTGGTGCCTGTTGCCTTATGGCTTGTTTAAGGTCTGACTCTGAGATCGGGGTATTCAAAGCATCAGTAGGGGGATGTAGCTTACCCAGTCTTTTGCTGCCAATGTTTTGCCCAATTTGTTTATTTACAAATCATGGTAAAAGTTATTTAATAAACCGTTTGTATAGTAGAAGGTAAATTGTACAAGACATCTTTGTCATCTCTTAAAGTATTATTACAGAAAAATTATGAGATTTTCACAAATCTAGCCCATAATTTCACCTCCTTATTTCCATATTTGAATAACTGAGCATCCCTATAGGAGCAAAAAAGACCTCTTTTCTGAAGCCAAGAGTCATAATCATGTTTAACCTGCTGCCAGGCCTTCTTATTCAGTACAGAAGGGAAAGTCTGAAATGCAGTGTATGTTCGTCAGAGGGCCATATTATAATTATCAAATTGGGCATTAAGCGCTTATCTCTAGTGTTGAGCGCGAATATTAGAATTTCGAATTTTTATCTCGAATATCGCAACTTCGAGATTTCACGAATATTTTGAATATAGTTCCATATATTCGCGAAATCGAATATTCGTATTTTATTTTATTTTTTTTCATCTGAAAATATATGATTCCTCCCTTCTTCTTGCTTGTGGGTCAATGAGCCATTGGCCCACGAGCAACTGAATTGAAGCTGGAAGGAATCACGTTTTCAGATGGACCAAATATGACGAATATTCTAAATAAAAAATATATTGCTGTATATTCAATTTTAGAATATTCGTCCTATTCTAATCTAAACCAATAATCTCGGTTATAATATTCGAGTTCACGAATATTACAACAGAAAAATCGTAAGGGTTAATACGTGTGCCCGAGCGCATGACAAAATCGTTATTTAATGAACTTCAGCATACAACACCCCGACAAGCGTCCCCGTCACCATGGGAACGCCTGTGGGTTAGAAAATACCATCCCTGAGATCGTAAAACCTCAGATCCGATGGTATATTCTAACCCACAGGCGTTTCCATGGTGACGGGGACGCTTGTCGGGGAGCAGTATGCCAAAGTGGAATATTATTGCTCTAACTTCGTCTTTTAGAATATTCGTAATATTGCTCTAACTTCGTCTTTTAGAATATTACGAATATTCTAAAAGACGAAGTTAGAGCAATATTACGAATATTCGTAAAATACACATAGATTGTAATTTAGCTAATATAGTGCTATAATCCTTTTTTTTGTCTAATTTTTTTTGCCTCTTCTGAACTTCAGTTTTGGAAAATATGTACACTATTAAAAAAATTACTTTAGCAGTATATTAGCTAAATTACAATCTATATGTGTATTTTACGAAAATTCAAAATATTGCTCTAACTTCGTCTTTTAGACTATTCGTAATATTCTAAAAGGCGAAGTTAGAGCAATATTACGAATATTCTAAAAGACGAAGTTAGAGCAATATTACGAATATTCTAAAAGACGACGTTAGAGCAATATTAAGAATATTCGTAAAATACACATATAGATTGTAATTTAGCTAATATACTGCTATAGTAATTTTTTTAATAGTGTACATATTTTCCAAAACTGAAGTTCAGAAGAGGCAAAAAAAATTGGAGAAAAAAAAAGGATTATAGCACTATATTAGCTAAATTACAATCTATATGTATATCTTACGAAAATTCGTAATATTGCTCTAACTTCGTCTTTTAGAATATTACGAATATTCTAAAAGACGAAGTTAGAGCAATATTATGAATTTCCGTAAAATACACATATTAGCCTAGCCATAGTCAATTAGTCATAGGAACGTTGCCTTATACTATCAAAAGAAAAATCGCAATACGCGATTAATTAAATCGCATATTATTAGCGATAAATGGAATAATTACAAATATTTGATTTAGACAAATATAACACGAATATTCAATCGAATATTCGCGAAATATCGCGAAATCGAATATGGCACCTCCCGCTCATCACTACTTTTCACATGCGAGATTAATCAAACTTGTGTGACTGCTTTAGATCATATTCTTGTTTAGAACAGGCAACATGGGGAGTGTGTTCTAAACAAGAATATGATCTAATCTTCAACAGAAAACATGTGCAGCAAGCCAAGAAGAGGGGAACAGAGGAAAACATAGGATTAATAGTAGCAAGAATGATGGCTGTATTTGGTACTCACTCTGACGCTCCCCTGGGCTGTGCAGATATGGGAATGGAGCACCTTTCTTCTCATCGGGGCACACTCAAGTCTCGGGATTCTCCTGCCTGATGGTGGTTTGGCCTGCTCTTGATGGTGATGTGCAAGGCTTGATCCTGTGCAGCATTGGAGTAAGCGGCGATGAGGCAGTATTGCAGTAGAACAACTGTCTACTGGAGATTCAAGTTTAAACACATCAGTGACAGTTCTCAGCATGAATGGACTAGCAGATGTTACACAAATGCACTTTCCACAGATTTTACAGGTTACACTTTTACAAAGTTAGTTAATAGGCCAAGATGTTATTTAAAGCAATGCTCACACTGCACTCTAGCTGAATATTGCACCAGTATCAAGGAATTGGGTGCAATGCAACCACATAGCAGACTCCAACGTCAGACCATGCTCACCTCTTTTACAGGGTGCCATACTTCTGATGTAGACAACTAATTGGTTGGCACTCCTAGTCAATGAGCTGGTGCTCAGTGGTCAAAGATTCAATAGGATCAAATATATCAATACCACAGCGCTCAAATAGTTTAATTCAGCAACAGTGATTTATTGGTTCTATCTAAAACAATATATAGAAAATGGCCAATGTATCGGTCCAATCCTAGACCTTGTTCACGGCTTATGCACAAAATATATAGAATAAACAAAGCTTAGTGACGTGACTGTTGCAATAACATTGTGGTAGCAAAAATTGATATCGTAAAAGGAAGCTGTACATAGTTGAGAGAATGTCCCAGTGATAGCGTGTCTAATCTGATGTCCTCCAACATGTGAGGGCGAAGGAATATGTAGTAGAGATCATTAAAAGCTGAAAAAACTGTGCAATCATAGATATAGTAGAAGTAATAGCAGCAATAATAGCAGCCTCAGTCTAAGCATCCATGCATATACATAACTTGTATTAACGGTACAGATGACCTGCGGTCTGACTTTATGTCCACAAATAATCAATTAGAGTAGATAAGTATAATGACAGTACGGTTAGAAAATATTGGTGGCCACTGGGCAATACATACCTTATTCACATAATGAGAGGTTAAAGATAAAGATCTGAAGCGGCAGTAAAACTACTGTGGACTGCGTTTGCGCATTATAGCGCAGCACCAGCAGGAAATAAATGTTAAAGCTGTGTTCCGTGAGTGTATTAGAAGAAGGGACTAATGATGCATGAGGTCTAGGCTGGGGCCCTATTGGTTAATTGCGATCATACTAATAGCATAACATATAGGGGTCAATAATAGCCGGGGTTCTGCATTAGAAGCTAAGTATACGCAATAGCAAATTGAAAGCAATAGACAGTATCTAATATAATTAGGATAAATTGGTACTCAAAGGAATAATTACATAATGAATATATGCAAAAAATGAAATTAAATACAGTAAATGGTAAAATGACAAAAAAAGCAAAACAGTAAACATCAAAACCTGCCTCGACATTGTGACGGATGTTAGTGAAACTTAAAATGTGTCACATAAAGCAAAAAACTGGAAAAATATTTAAATGAAAAAAAATAAAAATAAAATAAACACAAATTAGGGAATGGAACATGGATTACTACCTGTCTGTAAGAATTCATTTCGTCTGAAAGGGAAATGAATGATAGAGCATTATTGTCACATTATACACAAGACCAATATCAACTATGTAATACAGAAATCAAAATCTATATTAAGGCCGCGGGATGAAAGGGTATTTAGTTCAAAAGTCCAAAATGATTCACGTTGTTTTAGCTGTGAAATTCTGTTACCACCCCGTCTTGGGACATGTTCCAGAACTTGAAATTTCAGTCGGCTAATCTGGTGTTTGGCAGTAATAAAGTGGTATGGGATGGGCAATTCCGTTTTATGACACCTAATGTCGGATTTATGTTTACAAATGCAGTCTTACACACTCTGGGAGGTCTCTTCCACGTATGCAAGACCACAAGGGCACTTGATAAGATAACACAAGAGTAGTGGCACACATATAGCAGGCTTTGGCATGGTAAAGTTTACCCGAGTGGGGATGAATAATTCTGTTTCCCCTAATGACATTTGTGCATTGTGCACAATTTATACATGGATAGGTTCCTGTCTTTATAGGTGCAAGTGTTGTTTGTTTAAGGGAGGGCTTGAGGGGACCAATGTCGGCTTTCTCCAGTCTGTCCTTTAAATTTGTCGGCCTCTTGTAGCACATTCTCACTGGGATATCTTGATACGATTGTTTCAAAAGGGTCCAGTGTTTGTGTATAATGGAGCTTACCCTTTGGATAAGAGGGTGATAAGTAACGACTAGTGGTAGTCGTGGGGTTGAAGTGTTGTTCTTGGCAGTAGAGGTGTATGAAAGAGCTGAGTGTTCTTTTCTTAAGAGCGGTATAGGGTAACCCCTGCCGCTTCAGATCTTTATATCCTTAGTGCACATGCAACCGTCTGTCATGACGTCAGACGCCGCACAGCGCACACCATTTAATCTGTCCCGCGTGCACTACAGCGGCAGCACGCCAACCTCCCTCCAAACCTCTCATTATGTGAATAATGTATGTATTACCCTCTGGCCACCAATATTTTCTGCCCATACTGTCATTATACAGGGTGGGCCATTTATATGGATACACCTTAATAAAATGGGAATGGTTGGTGATATTAACTTCCTGTTTGTGGCACATTAGTATATGTGAGGGGGGAAACTTTTCAAGATGGCTGGTGACCATGGTGGCCATTTTGAAGCCAGCCATTTTGAATCCAACTTTTGTGTTTTTCAATAGGAAGGGGGTCATGTGACACATCAAACTTATTGGGAATTTCACAAGAAAAACAATGGTGTGCTTGGTTTTAATTTAAATATATTCTTTCATGAGTTATTTACAAGTTTCTGACCACTTATAAAATGTGTTCAATGTGCTGCCCATTGTGTTGGATTGTCAATGCAACCCTCTTCTCCCATTCTTCACACACTGATAGCAACACCGCAGGAGAAATGCTAGCACAGGATTCCACATATACTAATGTGCCACAAACAGGAAGTTAATATCACCAACCATTCACATTTTATTAAGGTGTATCCATATAAATGGCCCACCCTGTACTTATTGGATTGCAGGTCCGCTGTACCTTTAATACAAGTTATGTATATGCATGGATGCTTAGACTGAGGCTGCTATTATTGCTGCTATTACTTCTACTATATCTATGATTGCACAGTTTTTTCAGCTTTTAATGATCTCTACTACATATTCCTTCGCCCTCACATGTTAGAGAACATCAGATTAGACACGCTATCACTGGGACATTCTCTCAACTATGTACAACTTCCTTTTACGATATCAATATTTGCTGCAACAATGGTATTGCTACAGTCATATCAGTAAGCTTTGTTTATTCTATATATTTTGTGCATAGGCCGTGAACAAGGTCTAGGATTGGACTGAAACGTTGGCCATTTTCTATATATTGTTTTGGATGGAGCCAATAAATCAATGTTGCTGAATTGAACTATTTGAGCGCTGTGGTATTGACATACTTACAATGTATGCTTTCACAAAGTACACTGCATACATACGTATATCTTTCTATGCAGATTGCCAGTCTGATCCATGGATCCGTCCAGGTGCGTAAGACTTTCCTCGACACGTGGCTATGGAGTTTCAGTGGTCCTTCCAAAGAACCTCTCTCTACACCTCTTTATTTACATTTGGCATGCTTTTTGGTCTTGTTATGGTCTTTCTTTTGCCTTGCTATGGCTGGTTTCTATTTCAGGAATGTCTGGTTCCCCATGTCTAAATCCCATCCATGGGGAGAATACACAAACACTTTATTTTATATTTTAATTAGCATCCTCCTGCTAACAAAGTAGTGGTAACGAGGTTTCCTGGACAGAACACCAGAGCCTCATGGTAATGCCCGACACATCAGACATATTGGCACCGATGCACAGCAGACATCTAGGTGCTTTTCAACTGGAGTACCAGAAGATGATGAAAATATATTATAAGCGATAACTCATCTCTGGTGCAACTCACATTTAATTATTGTAATAATTGCATTCCGTATAATGTGGACATCTTTAATGGTTTTGCCTTGTGCCCCAAACAAACCCAGTAACCTCCATTTCTAAGTGTATGGGTAAAGTTTTTGTTACCATGCTATTAGTGTGGCTAGTGCTACTGTGAGCCTGCTTGTGTGTAGGGCACTATGGGGTTTTCTATGAGCCCCTAATTAATTGGTATATTAATTTAAATGTCAACGATGGTGGCAGCATGTTCGGGTGCATGAAAGTCAGAGTGTGATCTAGGTTCAATCTGAGGCCTGTGTGTAGGGGCGTGAGAGATTGAGTACGTGAAATAGATCGACCCTTGGCAGTTGCACCCTGGTCATGTGACAGGGTGGTTCCCGTATGTGACACCTTCTCTTTAGGGGAAAAATGTCATGAGGAAAATGCTTGTGGGTAAGCACACTGAGGTAATTTACTATGACCTCCCATGCCAGACGCTGGCATAAAAACTTCTCACTTATGGTACACGTGGCATTTCAACACCCAAAATTTGTTTGTAGGAATCCTTTCAGTCTATTGTATTTATAGTTAACTTTATAGATTAGTACAGGAAAAGTCTGAAGGAAAAGAAGACCAATGCTCAGCACATACTTTGTTCATATAAAAACTGAAGATGACAACTGAATTATTTTTTAAGCTGAGCCTTACATTCATTTATCAATATTAATACAGCATTAAGTTCTTTATTTTTCCTGCCGTGAAAAATTATTTCTACAAATTTTTCATACAGGTGTCCTGAGACTACGTGTCAAAAGGTATAGAAGTAAGAAAGATATAACACCCACAGACAACAAAATATGTCTGCAGTTATTAAAAGCATATCCCCGCTCAATCACTGTTCTTCTGTTACCGCCAGGCCGGGATTAGGAAATAGCTTCCTTTATGCAATTAGACAGCATGTTAACTTGACTTGTTTCTTTTGACTTGACAGTTTATCACATCAATTTGCTTTATCGTGCCAAAACCTTCCAAGAGGAGATTAGACACGCCTCACAAATTACAGTTTATAGTTTAATGAACACCTTGTAAGTTACAATGAAGAAGTTCTTTCTGTTAATGTTACCTAGAGAAACCAAGTATTTGCCAGAGAAACGATCAGGGCTGAAGAGTAAAATGCTTCTATTTGTACTTCAAAATAAATCTCATGCTGGGATCAGTAATTCCTGGTACCCATAATTTCAATTTGACATGGCCCCCTCCAACTGTCCATCACGCATCAAACTTTTTGAATAAACCCTGTATCTATAGTCTGCCGAAAGGAACTTTGAATTTCCACCCCCTACCCTGCTCTATTTTGGGTTAATTATAGATCAACCCCTCATAGCACATTAGGGAATTACTGCATATTTCCCTACTATCAATTGAAAGTACTGTTCTTCTAAACCCCAGTTATTCTTTAAAGAGAACATGTAATTCCTTAACACTATTTGTTATATTGAAAAATGTTTATATCACAAAAAATTCTAAAAATATATTTTTAACAAACGTTATTTAAACACTAGGTAATTTTCTGATGACACATTCCCTTTAAAGTATTAAAGGGATTGTCTGAGATTACAGTATTGATGTTCCATGAGACAGCACTGCAATACAGAGAACAGACGCTACTGAGTGCCTGATGCATGGGGGAAACGTCACTGCTGTGGCCATGGTCATTGGCTGCTTATATAGAAACTGGAACGAAGCAGAGGTGATGGGGGACTGAAAAAGCCAGAACCCAGTGGGGGGGAACAGCTAAGTATGCTTCCCTCCACAGGGCTGTCTAGGTTGGGGTCTGGCAGAAAGGCCCCCAAAGGTGAATCCACCTTTGCCTTTCAACACTGCATGAATCCTTCTAGACATGCTCTCTATCAGATTTAATCATGTCTGGACCAAAATCTGTTCCCAGGTCTCTTCTACATGTGCTCAATGTAGCTGCAGGTTGACTCACTTGGATACGAATACAGCTTTTTCTTCAACTCTAACCACAAGAGTTCAATTGGGTTGAGGTCTGGGGACCAACCCAGCACCTCTACTTCATTGTCACTGAACCATTTCTTCGCCAATCTCAACGTATGCTTTATGCCATTGTCCTGCTGGAACACTATGTTGTCCTTTTCACACCCATAGCACTCGAGTGTATGAGTGTACGTCTTGTAAGATACTCACATATAGCTCAGCATTGAGACATCCATCGATCCTGGTCAAGTATTCAATGCCTTTGGCTGTGAAACAACCCCATATAATCAGGCTTCCTCCTCTGAACCTGACAGTTGCTTCAATTTCTCGACCAATGAACTCCCTTTTGCAAATGGTCCAGACCCATTTGTACCCATCAGAGCCCATTCTATTGACTTTTGTCTCATCTCTCCAAATCACCCATTACCAATCTTCTACTGTCCACTGTTTGTACTTTTTTTGCAAACTTTTTTTCGAGCTGACACTACTTATAACAATATTTAAGTCAAGGCTTCTTCACCTTTTTTTGGGCCACCATTCCAGGCTTGTGTAATGAATATTGCACAATGCTTGCATGGATGTCTGTGATCGCACTATTGCAAAGCAGGGGGGCTACTTCCACTGCCGTGTTTGTTGCATCAGAACTGATGGACCCTGTGATGAGCCAACTTGTTGACGCTGACATTTTGCCTGGACGTTCACCTCTTGGCTTTGGAATGGATGGATGGACTTCATTTCGTATTCTTCCAACTGTCATGCCACTTAAATGATGCAGTTTGTAATTTTTCTTGGCCAAGATACAGCTATAGATGAGTTGGATAATGCTGTTTCTCTTTTCTTTAGATATCTTCATGTCTGCTCCTGGATTCAAACCAGTGAGCTTTCTCTTGGGAATCAACCTAATAACACTATGATCTATTAGGGAATGTGAGAATAGGTTGTAATTTGTAGTATACAAGAAGAGAAAGATTGTTCCAGCACCAAGAGCAAAACATTAACAATGCAGTTACATGACAAGAATCTGCATAACTAATCATATGCTAAATAGTTGCAAGTCCAATTTATGTATGAGATCGAAGCTGTAGTGGATGGTGAGATATGGAGCCTGAAAGTCAAAAGCTCAAAACATTGTTACCCTTTCTCTTGTCATTGTGTATATATATATATATATTGTTCTAACTGAAGCTTGCTGTACTGTGGCTGCTGAATAAGTGGAGTCTAAAGAACCGGAGTTTAAGACAAGGAATAAGAAACTAAGGTTTGATAGATTTTCCTTGTGTTGTCCAACTGCAGCAGACAGGGTCTGAATCTTAACTCGTATTTACTGTTTTCCTTTTTTACTGTTCATCCCCATTTAAACATGTGCTCTACGGACAATGCTACTAAGTGTGTGTCCTGTACAATTTATGTGTCCCTTTCCAGGGGGGAAGACATTTGCACTAGATGCAATCATGTAGCATATTTGAAAGCCCAGATCTTGGATCTAAATAAGCAGCTTGAAACACTTAGGGGCATTGCAGACCTGGAGAGAGGCTTAGACCTCACTGTGCAGGCACTGACTGGGGTCAGTTAAATGGAGGTGGGAGGAGGAGGGCAAGATCAGGACTATCAGATCAGTAGTTGGGTTAATATAGGAAGAAGGGGTAGAGGGAAAAGTGCCATGGAGGCTATTCCTGAGCAGGGCGTTTCTCCTAGCAACCAGGAGGATGACCGCAGAAAGGATGGGAAAAGGAGTACAGCAAAGGTTAGACAAATGCTGGTGGTAGGGGACTCTATTATTAGGAGGACAGACCAAGTCATCTGTCGCCGAGACCGTGATTGCCAAACAGTGTGTTGTCTGCCGGGTTCCGCATATTGCGGATCGGATTGACAGATTGCTGGGTGGGGCTGGGGAAGTCCCGGCGGTCATGGTACACATTGGCACCAATGACAAAGTCAGGGGGAGATGGAAGATCCTTAAAAATGATCTTAGGGAATTAGGAGAGAAGCTCAAGTCCAGGACATCCAAGGTAGTGTTTTCAGAAATACTACCAATGCCACGAGCGTCACCAGAGAGACAACGGGAGCTTAGGGATTTAAATAAGTGGCTCAGAAGCTGGTGCAGGAAGGAGGGGTTTGGTTTCAAGGAGAACTGGGCCGACTTCTCTGTCGGTTACAGGCTCTACAGTAGGGATGGGCTGCACCTTAATGGGGAGGGTGCAACTGCCCAGGGGGGAAAATGGTTAGACAGCTGGAGGAGCATTTAAATTAGGATCTGGGGGAGGCTGGGGGAATCATGCTAATAAAGGGGTAGATAGTGTAGATAGAGAGTGATATATAGAAGGGATATTGGGGATTTAGTGGGGGCTGGGGTTAGCAAGGAAAGTAGGGAGAAGACTGGGCATAACAATACACTTATGAAAAATAGAACTGCTGGTAACAAGAACCTGTTACATACAAACATCAACCAAGGTAACCCAAAAATGCCACTTTACAGGTAATAGTAATTTAAAATGTATTTTCACAAATTCCAGAAGTCTAGCTAGCAAAATGGGGGAGCTGGAGGCTATGGTACTAGAAGAACACATAGATATAGTTGGTATAGCTAAGACATGGTTGGATTCTTTGCATGACTGGGCTGTAAATGTTAAGGGTTTTACACTATTTAGGAAAGATAGGGTCAATAGAAAAGGAGGTAGCATGTGCCTATATGTGAGAAGTGATCTGAAGACAAGTGTGAAAGAGGCAATTGAGGTTGAGGATGGTGAGGATGTGGAAACCTTATGGGTGGAAGTTCAAAGGGATATAAACACTGAAAAAATAATACTTGGTGTAATCTATAGAACCCCTAACATCACAGAGGAGATTGAAACGCACCTATATAATCAAATTGAGTGGGCTTCCCGGACTGGTGCAGTGGTCATAATGGGAGATTTTAACTTCCCAGACATTGACTGGGGTCATGGTTCTGCCTCAACCGCAAAGAGGATAAGATTTCTCAACTTGCTGCAGGACCACTTTATGAGCCAGTTTGTAGAAGCTCCCACTAGGGGCAATGCTCTGTTGGATCTGGTAATCTCTAATGATGCAGAGCTTGTTGAAAATGTTACTGTTCGAGAAACATTAGGTAATAGTGACCACAATATAATTATATTCCCCCTAAACTATAAGAAGGAAACTCTGCCAGGCAGAGCAAAGACACAAAGATTCAAAAAGGCTTATTTCCCTTGGTTGAGGGCAGCATTTCAGGGCATAGACTGGATGCAGCTACTGTCACATAATAATACTGAGGATAAATGGGAGAGCTTTAAATCCACATTGAGTAATTGCACAATAAAATATATTCCTTTAGGTAACAAGTATAAACAGCTACTGCAAAAAGGGCAATAAAAGAGAAAAAAAGGGCATTTAAAAAATACAAATCTGAGGGGTCAGCTGAAGCATTTGAAGATTACAAAGGGCTTAATAAAAATCTGTAAAAAGGATATAAAATTAGCAAAAATACAAACCGAACAGCAGATAGAAAAAGAGAGCAAAACTGTCACGGGTAGTACGGGGAAGGAAAGACAATCAAAGGGAACCTCAACAAAACAACAACAGACTAGGCCCCAAAGAGGTCACCTCCTAGCAATCCCTGGTTATATCCCTAAGCTGCTAACAACATGTGCAAATCTCAACGGTAGAAATGCACATGCAGAGAAACACTGCGCCAAACCCTCAGCTTAGGGAACAAGGAAAGAGGCAACAGGCTCCTTTCAAACTGAAGGAGCTAGTGTCTCCCTGAGGCCTAGTCAATACAGACACAACAGGAAAAGGGAAAAGGACAGCTTGAGAAGCAACTGGAACAGGAGAACAACCACACAAGCAGAGCACTCCACAGAAGAACTATCAGCCGCAGGAAAACAAGCGAGAGGCGGACCATATAAAGAGCCACCTGACTGATAATGAGCAGCATCTGCGAAGGGGTGGAAACCTGTCAGCAACAATGAAAACAAGAGAGATCTGTCAGATAGACTCCTGAGTCTTCCGTCTATTTCAACTTCTAAGATCTCTCCCAGGGCTGGCGGTGACAAAAAAAAAATCCCCAAAATTATTTAAATATATAAATGCTAAAAAACCTAGGTCTGAGCAGGTAGGACTGCTAAATAATGGTAAAGGGGGGGGGGCTAGTTACTGAAGATAAGGAAAAGGCAGCGTTACTTAATGGGTTTTTAAGCACTGTATATACAAAAGAAGAGAAAGGAGCTGATATCTGTGGTGCTGGGGCTGTTAGTACATCCAGTAATATACTCAATTGCCTAACTGTAGATATGGTCTAAGACAAGTTAATTAGGGTAAATGTGAACAAGGCTCCGGCTCTAGATGGATTACACCCAAGAATGCTTAAAGAGCTCAGTTCAGTCATTGCTGTGCCCCTGTTTATAATTTTTAAAGATTCTCTGGGTACTAGTACAGTGCCAAGTGATTGGCACAAGGCAAACATGGTGCCCATATTCAAAAAAGGATCAAGGTCCTTCACAGGTAATTATAGACCGGTTAGTTTAACTTCTGTTGTGGGAAAAATGTTTGAAGGACTCTTAAGGGACTATATACAGGAGTATGTGACTGTAAATAATATTATATAATATAAGTGATAATCAACATGGGTTTACCAAGGACAGAAAATGTCAGACTAACCTGATTTGTTTTTATGAGGAGGTGAGTAGTAGCATGGACAGAGGGCCGACTGTGGATGTAGTGTTTCTGGATTTGCAAAGGCTTTTGATACTGTCCCTCATAGACGTTTAATAGGTAAAGTAAGGTCTATAGGTTTGAAAAGTATAGTTTGTAATTGGATTGAAAACTGGCCGAAGGACCGTGTCCAGAGAGTTGTGTTCAATGATTTCTATTCAGAATGGTCCCGGGTTATAAGTGGTGTACCCCAAGGTTCAGTGCTGGGCCCTCTATTATTTCGTTTATTTATTAATGATATCGAGGATGAGATTAATAGCACCGTTTCTATTTTTGCAGATGATAATAAGCTATGTAGAACTGTACAGTCTATGGAAGATGTCCATATACTACAAACTGACTTGAACACTGAGTGATTGGGCATCAACTTGGCAAATGAGGTTCAATGTGGACAAATGCAAAGTTCTGCATCTTGGTATTAATAATCTCTGTGCTTCATATGTCCTAGGTGATGTAACAGTGGGAGAGTCACTTATAGAGAAAGATTTGGGTGTCCTTGTGGGTGGTAGATTAAATTACAGCATACAATGTCAATCAGCTGCTTCTAAGGCCACCAGGATATACTCATGCATTAAACAAGGCATGGACTCGCGGGTCAGGGATGTAATATTACCACTTTACAAAGCGTTGGTGTGGCCTCATCTGGAATATGCCGTTCTGGGCACCAGTGCATAGAAAGGATACACTACAGCTGGAAAAAGTACAGAGGAGCGCAACTAAAATGATAAAGGGCATGGAGGGTCTTAGTTATGAAGAAAGATTAATTTTTTTTTATTTATTTAGTCTTGAGAAGAGACGTCTAAGGGGGGACATGATTAACCTATACAAATATATAAATGGGCCATACAAAAAATACTGTGAAAAACTGTTCCATGTAAAATGCCCTCAAAAGACAAGGGGGCACTGCCTCCGACTGGAGAAAAAAGAGTTCAGTCTCCAGAAGCGTCAAAGCTTCTTTATTGTAAGAATTGTGAAGCTGTGGAATAGACTTCTATGGAATAGACTTCCTCAGGATGTGGTCACAGCTGAAACAGTGGACAGTTTTAAAAAGGGTTTAGATGAATTCTTAAAAGTAAGCAACATTAATGCTCATGAAAACGTGTAGAAATCTGAGTCTCAATTCCTTCTGGGATTCGCATGCCCACCTATCCCTTGGTTGAACTTGATGGACTTATGTCTTTTATCAACCGTATTAACTATGTAACTACACTGCCTGTCCAAAAAAAGGCGCCACCTGGATTTAACTAAGAAAATAGTTATGAGCCTCCTATTGGATAATTACTGCATGGGCGATTATCTTTCAGCTGGCAATAAGTTATTTAACCCAAACTGGTGCAATGAGCTGCTTCTCATTTCTTAAACAACCATGTCGAAAGACACATCTCGTGGTAGTGGAACATTTTTTTGTCTGTTTGAGAAGGGTCAAATCATTGGCATGCATCAAGCAGACAAAACATCTAAGGAGATTGCAGAAACTACTAAAATTGGCTTAAGAACTGTCCAACGCATTATTAAAAACTGGAAGGATAGTGGGGCCCATCGTATTCGAGGAAGAAATGTGGCGGGGAAAAATCCTGAATGATCGTGATCGGCGATCACTCAAATGTTTGGTAGAAAACAAATCGAAGAAATACAACAGTAGAACTCAGGGCTATGTTTAATAGCAAAAGTAAGAGAATTTTCACATGCACAATGAGAAGGGAACTCAAAGGATTGGGACTGATCAGCTGTGTAGCCATAAGAAAACCGCTAATCAGTGAGGCAAACCAGAAAAAAAGGCTTCAATTTGCTAGGGAGCATAAAGATTGGACTCTGGAGCAATGGAAGAAAGTCATGTGGTCTGATGAGTCCAGATTTACCCTGTTCCAGAGTGATGGGCGCATCAGGGTAAAAAGAGAGGCAGATGAAGTAATTCGCAGTGCTATGATCTGGGGTTGCTGCAGTTGGTCAGGTCTAGGTTCAGCAACAGTATGTGCTCCAAGAATGAGGTCAGCTGACTACCTGAACATACTGAATGACCAGGTTATTCCATCAATGGATTTTTTCTTCCCTGATGGCACGGGCATATTCCAAGATGACAATGCCAGGATTCATTGGGCTCAAATTGTGAAAGAGTGGTTCAGGGAGCATGCAACATCATTTTCACACATGGATTAGCCACCACAGAGTCCAGACCTTAACCCCATTGAGAATCTTTGGGATGTGCTGGAGAAGGTTTTGCGCAGCAGTCAGACTCTACCATCATCAATGCAAGACCTTGGTGAAAAATTTATGCAACACTGGATGAAAATAAATCTTGTGACATTGCAGAAGCTTATCGAAACAATGCCACAGCGAATGCATGCCATAATCAAAGAAAAAGGCTTTTTATTGGTGGCGACTTTTTTTTTGGACAGGCAGTATATATATATATATATATATATATAGTGGGGTTTCGCTCTGTAGTCAGGATTAGCAGACGCAGTATAGAGGCAACAACAAGTTTTTTGGATCAAACAGTTCAGTGTTTTATTCACACTTTAGGCAAGTGACAAAACAAGCAGTCATATTCAAACAAAAAGATACCTTGCGGTGTTGGTGGTAATTCACACCATGCAGCAATTCTGCCTCATAGAGTCCTTGACCATAGCAGTACCAACCTGTTTTCACGCCAAACAAGTAGCAAGCCTTTATCCATACACAAGGCTCCCAGATCCCAACACAGAGAACCTGGCTTCTGAGCCCAGCTGCCTGTTTAAGAACAGCCAGGTGCTGCCAAAACCCGGACCGGCACTTAAAATCCGGTCCAGTAATTGACCTCACCTGGCTGTAAATCAGCCCAGCAGGACAGGACAAACCTCTCACTGTGTCACAATATATAAAGTAAGAATACTGCTGAGGTATTTACTCAGAAAAAAAATAGTTCAATTGATTACAGATATGCCTGTGGCCGGGTTCAAGAGCCAGTAGAGTCAATATGGAAAAAAAAAAGTAATAAAAGTTAAATATATAGTGGTTTACTAGAGACCAAAGACTTCGTAGAAAAGAGCAGGGACTCCTTAGAGCAGCCTCAGAGGAAAGGTGGTTGACAGTGTGCCGCTGTCTTTGCATATAAATCCTTTACCCACTGATAAAGATGTAAAGTTAAAGGGGCTGTCCATACTATGAAGAAAGATTGGGGGTGGTTGGACATTGTGTGTGAGTCAATGGCGTCAAATGCCACATGCTGTGTTTACACATACAGTATTACTGTGAAGGCCACTGATTATCCATCAGCGATGACATGTGGAAGGAAGTGGTAAAAATAGAGTGGGGGGGGGGGTTGTCCTACCACCACACCATGCCTGGCCATCCCTAATTTTTCGGGGCCAAATGATAGTCAAATGCTGCAATAATAGTTCATAATGTTGTGTGAGAAAGGCTGCTTGAGGGCCACTGCACTTTAAAAAATGTGCAGGTAATTTCCTAGATAGAAACATGTGGTGGATAATGTTTGTGTAGGAATTGTTAAAGGAAACTCATAAATTCTGATTTTCTCTTATCTATCATGACATTTGTAATATTTTCCATCTGGCCTACAATGTAACCACAAAAATACCTGAAAGACACAGTTTCATTCTTTCACTATGCAGTATCCCAGACTAGGGGGTATCTGCAATTGCTTGTTACTGTATGTTATTTATTGTTATATTATGTAGTATGTTTTATGTTCTGCTGTGCATTCCAGAGTATGAGGTATGGTTGGCAATGGTTGGCAGGAACAGGTCTAACCACTATGTTCCTCCCCCTCTTGGTGGGAGTGGGCTGGTCCTACTTCCTTCCAGGATAGGGAGTTTAGGTCCAGAAAGCAAGGAGATAGGAAGCACATGCCAGAGCTCCTACTCCAAGGGACTGTATCCAGTTCTCACGTGAGACCCTTATTCCAGGGAAGTTGCCAGAATCAAGAATACTGCTTCCAAGAAGCTTCTGTGTGCCCAGACAGAAGAATGATCAATGAAATCACAGCTGCAGGTGAGGGACTTAGAAACCCATCACGTAGACCTCTTCCAGACCAGTCAAATACCAAGCCTGCATCACATTGTGGACAACTATATCCAAAAGTGTCTTCTAGTGCCTTTTAATTGCCACCTAACATATCACCACACTTCATTACCTGTTGACGGAAACTGCATTTTGTCCCTACAACTGCTGGATGTACAAACCAGATTCCAAAAAAGTTGGGACACTAAACAAATTTCAAATAAAAACTGAATGCAATGATGTGGAGATGGCAAATGGCAATATTTTATTTGTAATAGAACGTAGATGACAGATCAAACGTTTAATGCGAGTAAATGTATCATTTTAAAAGAAAAAAATACGTTGATTCAAATTTTCACTGTGTCAACAAATGCCAAAAAAGTTGGGACAAGTAGCAATAAGAGGCTGGAAAAAGTAAATTTGAGCATAACGAAGAGCTGGAAGACCAATTAACACTAATTAGGTCAATTGGCAACATGATTGGGTATAAAAAGAGCTTCTCAGAGTGGCAGTGTCTCTCAGAAGCCAAGATGGGTAGAGGATCACCAATTCCCACAATGTTGCGCAGAAAGATAGTGGAGCAATATCAGAAAGGTGTTACCCAGCGAAAAATTGCAAAGACTTTGCATCTATCATCATCAACTGTGCATAACATCATCCGAAGATTCCAAGAATCTGGAACAATCTCTGAGCGTAAGGGTCAAGGCCGTAAAACCATACTGGATGCCCATGATCTCCGGGCCCTTAAACGACACTGCACCACAAACAGGAATGCTACTGTAAAGGAAATCACAGAATGGGCTCAGGAATAGTTCCAGAAACCATTGTCAGTGAACACAATCCACCGTGCCATCCGCCGTTGCCAGCTGAAACTCTACAGTGCAAAGAAGAAGCCATTTCTAAGCAAGATCCACAAGCTCAGGCATTTTCACTGGGCCAGGGATCATTTAAAATGGAGTGTGGCAAAATGGAAGACTGTTCTGTGGTCAGACGAGTCACGATTCGAAGTTCTTTTTGGAAATCTGGGACGCCATGTTATCCGGACCAAAGAGGACAAGGACAACCCAAGTTGTTATCAACGCTCAGTTCAGAAGCCTGCATCTCTGATGGTATGGGGTTGCATGAGTGCGTGTGGCATGGGCAGCTTGCATGTCTGGAAAGGCACCATCAATGCAGAAAAATATATTCAGGTTCTAGAACAACATATGCTCCCATCCAGACGTCATCTCTTTCAGGGAAAACCCTGCATTTTTCAACAAGATAATGCCAGACCACATTCTGCATCAATTACAACATCATGGCTGTGTAGGAGAAGGATCCGGGTACTTAAATGGCCAGTCTGCAGTCCAGATCTTTCACCTATAGAGAACATTTGGCGCATCATAAAGAGGAAGGTGCAACAAAGAAGGCCCAAGACGATTGAACAGTTAGAGGCCTGTATTAGACAAGAATGGGAGAGCATTCTTATTTCTAAACTTGAGAAACTGGTCTCCTCGGTCCCTAGACGTCTGTTGAGTGTTGTAAGAAGAAGGGGAGATGCCACACAGTGGTGAAAATGACCTTGTCCCAACTTTTGGGGAATTTGTTGACACCATGAAATTCTGATTCAACATATTTTTCCCTTAAAATGGTACATTTTCTCAGTTTAAACTTTTGTTCCGTGATTTATGTTCTATTCTGAATAAAATATTAGAAGTTGGCACCTCCACATCATTGCATTCAGTTTTTATTCACGATTTGTATAGTGTTCCAACTTTTTGGGAATCCGGTTTATACTATAAGTTATATTTTACTAAGTAAAGAAAAGCTGTTATACTTTTATTTCTGGCTTGAGTCTTCAAACCACCTTTCCACTGCACCGATTCCTAGGGAGCAATGGCCTGAGGGAATACACTGTAACCTCATCAGAGCTACTTCCGCATTTTCAGGGGCTTGCTGCAACTATGCAATGGTAATACAGAAGTAACGTGTAAAAATCATAACCTGAACCACAAAAGAAGTTATGGCCTTGGGGTCTCAGGGCAGAGTATGAGTTAGCATAGTGTCTTAAGCAACCAGGTACTGTAACAGCTGGTAGCTAGAGGAATGTAAAAATGTTTTCCAGGATTATTAGGGTTTTTTAACCCCTTCCTAACATCAATCATATATGTATGACAGCAGTGGGGTCTTTAAAGAAAGCGCCAGCTCAGGAGCTCAGTGTGCACCATAGCCACCAGGTGCCTGCTGTTTTACACAGCAGACACCCACTGGCAGAGATGTTGATTGGCGATAATGCAGCTGTTTGGTTAATGCGTTTTAAAAAATATATAAAAAGTTTTGAAAATATAAAAAAAGCTATCTTTTAAATCCCATTTTCCCATTTTAAAAATAAATAAACATTAAAAATGAAATATGATTCATTTTGTTACATCCCAAGATGTCTGTAATTATCCTGTACGGTGAACTGAGTAATAAAACAAAAAATCAAAAGCCATGCACACCACAAAATGGTATCAATGAAAAATATAGATCCCCTCACCAAAAATGTGCCACACAGCTCCATAGACATTTTAAAAAGTTATGGGGGTCAGAATATGGCGATGCAAAGAAAATAATTGTTATAATATATTTAAAATATATAATTTTTATATAAAAAGAGAAACACGGTAATATGTTAGTTTTACCACATAGGAAGCTCCGTAAAAACTAAATCTAAAATACGACAAAAGTGCATTTTTTTTTCCCTAATTCTTTCTCATTATAGAATTTTTGCACTATTAACAGAAAAAGTGTAAAAAACAGACTAATTCAATTTTTAGTTTCCTGGTATAAAAAATAAATACAAACAATACTAAAATAAGAATGACATAAAAATAAAGCCCCATGTATCACCAAAAAAGACACAATAATTATTTATATAACCAAACAAGGAAAAAAAACGTATAGCTTTCAAGGAAGCATTTACTAAAAAGCAGTGCAAATGGCCTGTTCTTCAACTGTTTAAGGAAGTAAATGAGTATAGAAGTCGCGGTGCTACTGGACAACAAACCTATGTTGCATCTCCAAGACAAACATCTCCAGAAGACTTGTATGCTAAGCACAGTATTATTCTGAAGTTTTCGTCTTAGGGTCCATTCACACGTCCGCAATGTGTTTTGCAGATCCGCGGATCCGCAACACACGGACAGCGGCAATGTGCGTTTCGGACCGCACATTGCCGGCACTAATAGAATAAGCCTATTCTTGTCCACAATTGCGGACAAGAATAGGACATGTTCTATTTTTTTTCGGGAACAGAATTGCGGACCCGGAAGTCCATAGAAATGAATGGGTCCGCAATTCCTTTCCGCAAAATGCGGAACGAAATTGCGGACGTGTGAATGGACCCTTATTGGCTCTGTAGGCCATATAAAGACTTCTAGACTTACAGGTATATACTGTAATGTACAAGGTACAAGAAGCCTATAGTATTCACTGTTTAAATCTGTTTACTGCAGCATCCTGTTCAATAAACCAGTCTCTCACCCTCCTCCTGTACCTTACACAATTAATAATCCAGCAAGCCAGTTTTGCTATGCATGAATCATGTCATATCATATCTTCAATGAATTTTGAATACAAGTTGAGAATGTAGGGGCCCACACCCCATGGCTAATTGCTGGGGAGGCACATGGTTAAATGTAACAGCGGTTGCTGTGCGCCGCTGTTCCCCTGCTTACCAACGCGGTCCCGGGCACTGTGCTCAGCGGTGATCTGTGGCCAGAGCTTTCCATTCAACGCTGCAGCTCTGGGCTCTGTTTGTGTAGATGCTGTCGTTCTGAGGATCCGCTCCACAGTTTCATCTCAGCCCTGGCCACAGCATGCTTGCTGCTTTTTTTTTTGCAGCACTACCTTAAGGCACGGCGCGTGTCACTTCCTGGGTTTTATAGTCTTGTGACCTCGCTGACCTATCCTAGCCCTCATGCATATATATAAGTGGCTCAGTCCCCTTCCCAGATGCCTCCGTGTCAAGGTCCTTGTGCTCTCCTTAGGTTCCTGATAACTACTTGTGTTCCTGTTTTCCTGACTCGTTCCTGTGTTCCTGGATTCTGTTTCTTGTCTGATTCCTGTCAGCTTGCCTTGACTCTCCTGTTGCCGAACCGGATTGCCTGACCTGTGCCTGTGCCACCTACTCTGACCTTTTGCCTGTCTGACTAAGCCTCTGCCTCATCCTTCGGTCCTGCGCTGTTGCTTCCGGTAATGACTCCGCCGGCCTGACTACGCCTGTACTTCTGGTACCTTTCTCAGGTACCTCGTGGTCCGCCTGGACCAGCTGCCTTGTGCACCTATCCTCCTCAAGAGGTAGCGACCTGGTGTTCCCCTCGGGAAAATCTATCCCCACCATCGGGGGTATTGTGAAGAATCGAGGGATTCACTTAAACAACACCCTTAGAAGAGGTAGGACACGTGGCACAGTGGGTTCACATCCCCTGGTTCGTGATATTAAGCATCAGGTCAGCAGTGTAATCCATGGGCAGTGTATGGAATATCCCACGTTAAGTTTGCGCTGGCATATTATTTTAACCATGGCTACATTGCAGCAAAATTTCCCTTTGGTGCTCACCTGAGGCGAATATTTTGAAATGCAATGTTATTAATGGGGAGGGGTCTGTCACCTAGATAATCCTGGGCAGACAGTGCGTATGACTATAGTGAATATAGCATTTTATTTACTAGGTTAATTCATTTATCATAAACCTTGCAGCCTAATTCCACCATTATAATTGGTCCTGTATCTTTATTAGGCTACTTTTACACTCACGTTTGGTGCGGATCCGTCATGGATCTGCACCAGTGGCGACTCTAGAAACAATATATAGGGGGGGGGGGGGGGCACAAAGATACCACAGTCAAAAATGGGGGGGCAAAAACAAAATAAGTATATATAAATAAGATTACAAAATACAAGAGAATTGCGGTATGCAGGGATACATTTATAATAAAACTATTTAGTTACAAAAGAAGCTATTCAGTCGTCTGCTGTGCCGTCCTCTGCGCTTGCTTCCGCGGATTCTTTCCCCTTCTTTCTGTCTCTCGCACTGTCTCTCGCGGATTCTTTCCCCTTCTTTCTGTCTCTCGCACTGTCATGGGGATCTGTGGAAGACACACTGTTATGGGGGCATCTGTGGATGACACTGTTATTATGCCTCTCATTAGCCCCCATTATGCCTCTCATTAGCCCCCATATCAGCCCTTATGCCTCATTAGCCCCCATTATAAGCCCTTATGCCTCATTAGCCCCCATTATATGCCCTTATGCCTCATTAGCTCCCATTATGCCTCTTATTGGCCCCCATTATGCCTCTCATCACCCCCATGTCAGCCTCCATGCCTCTCATTAGCCCCCATATCAGCCCTTATGCCTCATTAGCCCCATTATAAGCCCTTATGCCTCATTAGCCCCCCATTATGCCTCTTATTAGCCCCCATTATGCCTCTCATCACCCCCATATCAGCCCCCATGCCTCTCATTAGACCCCATATCAGCCCTTATGCCTCATTAGCCCCATTATAAGCCCTTATGCCTCATTAGCTCCCATTATGCCTCTTATTAGCCCCCATTATGCCTCTCATCACCCCCATATCAGCCCCCATGCCTCTGATTAGCCCCACTATCAGCCCTTATGCCTCATTAGCCCCCATTATAAGCCCTTATGCCTCATTAGCCCCCATTATGCCTCTTATTAGCCCCCATTATGCCTCTCATCCCCCCATATCAGCCCCCATGCCTCTCATTAGCCCCATATAAGCCCTTATGCCTCATTAGCCCACATTATAAGCCCTTATGCCTCATTAGCCCCCATTATGCCTCTTATTAGCCCCAAATTTGCCTCTCATCACCCCCATATCAGCCCCCATGCCTCTCATTAGCCCCCATATCAGCCCTGATGCCTCATTAGCCCCCATTATAAGCCATTATGCCTCATTAGCACACATTATGCCTCTTATTAGCCCCCATATGCCTCATTAGCCACCATTATGCCTCTAATAATCTAATTAGCCCCCATTGGGTCTCTAATTAGCCCCCATGATGCCTCTCATTAGCCCCCATTATGCCTCTTATTAGCCCCAATTATGCCTCTCATCAACCCCATATCAGCCCCATGCCTCTCATTAGCCCCCATATCAGCCCTGATGCCTCATTAGCCCCCATTATAAGCCATTATGCCTCATTAGCACACATTATGCCTCTTATTAGCTCCCATATGCCTCATTAGCCACCATTATGCCTCTAATAATCTAATTAGCCCCCATTGTGTCTCTAATTAGCCCCCATGATGCCTCTCATTAGCCCCCATTATGCATCTTATTAGCCCCCATATGCCTGATTAGCCCCCATATGCCTCATTAGCTCCCATGTGCCTCAATAGCCCCATGATGCCTCTAATAGTCTAATTAGCCCTCATTATGTCTCTAATTAGCCCCATTATGTCTCTAATTAGCCCCCATTATGCCTCTCATTAGCCCCTATTATGCCCCCAGCAGCCTCATTTATTATAAAATAAAAAAACACTTACCTGTCCTGTTTCTGGACGCCGCCTGCAATTTTCTTTTTCCTCAGTCAACTGTGCTCTGAACTGGCACGCACAGCGTGAAGTCACAGAGCGCCCTTACGCTGTGCGCAGCCCTGCACAGCCAACAGCCGAGGACCAGGAAGCGGTAAGTACAGAGCATTTACCGCTTCCTGGTCCTTCGGTACTAATGAGCGCTTCCATAATGGAAGCGCTCATTAGTATTCACCGGCCATTGGGGCTCAAGAGGAAGAGCAGCTGCTTTGGGGAATCAGCGGGGGGGCACCCGGGGGGGCAAAGAATAACATAGGGGGGGCAATGCCCTTGCCCCCCTGTAGCGACGCCACTGATCTGCACAGATGGATCCGTTCAGATAATACAAACGTCTGCATCTGTTCAGAATGGATCCATTTGTATTATCTTTAACATAGCCAAGACGGACTTGTCTTGAACACCATTGAAAGTCAATGGAGGACGGATCCGTTTTCTATTGTGTCAGAGAAAACGGATCCGTCCTCATTGACTTATATTGTGTGTCAGAACGGTTCAGTTTGGCTAAGTTTCGTCAGATGGACAAGCAGCGTTTTGGTGTCTGCCCCCAAAGCGGAATGGAGACGGAACAGAGGCAAACTAATGCATTCTTAGTGGATCCGTTTTCATTCAGAATGCATAAGGGCAAAACTGATCCGTTTTGGACCGCTTGTGAGAGCCCTGAACGGATCTCACAAACGGAAAGCCAAAACGCCAGTGTGAAAGGCTACCTTAGTTATATATTATTTAAATAGGGCTTGTGTTACCACATGCTATAGAAGCTCTCCCATAAGGATATATAAATACTGTTTTACTTACTATGCTGCATATATCATTATTCTTATTTGTCTTCTTGAGTCATGACACAAGACATGAAAAAGCTGATAATTCTTCTAGCTGAGGGTGGTATCCTTCTAATAGCCAGATGTGGAGAATGCTTTCCGCTTTCAACCTGTGGTCTCCAAGGCCCAGACAGCTGCTTATTCTGTCAACCCATCTTCCTAGTGTCATCAGTCACTCCTTACTCCCTCTAGAAGCCCACATAACTAAGAAACTTCCTGTAAGTTTGTAAGAGGGCTGGAAATGACTGCACCCCCTTTACAAGAAATATGTATTATTACAGTTATGTTTAGTTGCCATTGGTTACCATTGACCCTGTTCAGTGGCAATACTACCCAAGGTGAACTATCGAAGGAATTGTCCAAGTTGTTTTTGTTCTTTGTATGGTTCTAACTAAGCAAGTATAAGGGGTTTTCAATTAACTTACTTCATCTACAATAGCCCTGTTCTCCTAGTTAGCTGAGGATCACATGGCCTGTGATGTCAGCTTCTCTCCCTGCTCTGATGACGTTCCGTGCACAAGCCTGAGGGAGCAGGAGGAGCAGATCTGCCTCTGTGCACGGAAGGGTCACTGTGAATGCTGTACTGGCTGGAGTGATGAGCCACGCCCTCTGCACTGCCGATCTGCAGTCTGCCTTGTGTCCCCTCCCACTGAGTTCTTCAGCAAAGTTTAACCACTTCTATCATAAACAGTACAGACTCAGGGTTGGACGCTCTGCCTCAGATACTGAACAGCTGTAGGGTTTGCTCTTCCCCAGGCAGTGGAGATAAACGCTGTGTACATTATCTTTCCTCCCTCCTTACCCTGCAAACACAGAGCTCTCCTCTATACTGTTTTGTTGGCTGTGAGGAAGTGTCTGCAGGGCATTGCACAAGAACAGGTAGGAGGAAGACCCTGTCTGTATTGGCAATGTCTTTATGCTGTACAGCTGGAACTTGTAGTCCCACACATACAACATAAGTATCCCAACAGTCAGACTGCACACAGGGCAGCAATTTTATTCACCATCTTTGCAGAGCATTATACAGTCTTTGCTGACACCCTCAGAGATTGTACAAGTACCCACAGCTCTGCAACTGCAGGTCAACAAAGGGCCAGAACAGAACTAGGTAAATGAATAAATATAATTTTTTTTGCCTAAAACTTGCTTAGCTTATGGATATACTGCTGACGATTATATTTACAGTGCATTATTTTATTTTATTTTTTACATAACTCGGACAACCCCTTTTACAGGGGCGTAACTAGAAGTGACTGGGCCCCACAGCAAATATTTGTAAGGGCCCCCCTCAGCGCGCTTCGCACCTCCCTCCTCCTGTGTAAACCCCACTCCTTTGGCACAGTGTAGCGGTATACTGTATATTGTGTGGCACAGTATAGAGGTATACTGTATATTTTGTGGCACAGTGTAGCGGTATACTGTATATTGTGTGGCACAGTGTAGAGGTATACTGTATATTGTGGGGCACAGTGTAGCGGTATACTGTATATTGTGTGGCACAGTATAGAGGTATACTGTATATTGTGTGGCACAGTGTAGCGGTATACTGTATATTGTGTGGCACAGTGTAGAGGTATATTGTGAGGCACAGTGTAGCGGTATACTGTATATTGTGTGGCACAGTGTTGAGGTATATTGTGAGGCACAGTGTAGCGGTATACTGTATATTGTGTGGCACAGTGTAGCGGTATATTGTGAGGCACAGTGTAGAGGTATACTGTATATTGTGTGGCACAGTGTAGCGGTATACTGTATATTGTGTGGCACAGTGTAGAGGTATACTGTATATTGTGTGGCACAGTAGCAGTATACTGTATATTGTGAGGCACAGTGTAGAGGTATACTGTATATTGTGGGGCACAGTATAGAGGTATACTGTACATTGTGGGGCACAGTGTAGCGGTATACTGTATATTGTGGGGCACAGTGTAGCAGTATACTGTACATTGTGGGGCACAGTATAGAGGTATACTGTACATTGTGGGGCACAGTATAGAGGTATACTGTACATTGTGGGGCACAGTGTAGCGGTATACTGTATATTGTGGGGCACAGTGTAGGCTATATGTGCATAACATAAACATACTCCACATGAACACTTACAGTTACTTGGCTCGGCCCTTGGGGATCTCGGACGCCACTTCCACACTTTGGCCGGGGGCTCGGCGGAGCTGATGTTGTGTTTTATCCTAATGAGAAAGATTTTATAATAAGGATTTGGAGAAGGGGCAGTGGGATAGCAAAGCAGGGAGAGGCCGGTGCTGCTACTAGGGGGTCATACCATGGGGCAGTAATAAAACCCACCATAATGCCCCCCCCCCCCAGTAGTAATAATTCTCCTTATAATGTGACAGTGCAAAAAATACACCCTTGTAATGCCCCCAGTTGAGCTAATGTCCCCATAGTGCCCCCATAATGTGCCAGTATAAAATACCCCTATATAGTGCCCCCAGTAAATTCCCCCATAGTGCTCCTCTCCCCCCTTCCTGCTAGTGCCCCCCAAAATGTACCAGTATAAAATGCCCCATATATAGTGCCCCAGTAGATGCCCCTCAGTGTCCGGCCTCTGATAGGCTGCCAGCCTAGTGTCCCCCATAATGCCCCCCAATAATGTGCCAGTATCAAGTGCCTCTCCCCCCCCCACATGTCCCAGTATCATAGTGCCATCTCCCCCCATGTGCCAGTATCAAGTGCCTCTCTCCTTCCCACCCCCCATGTGCCAGTATCAAGTGCCTCTCTCTTCCCCCCATGTGCCAGTATCATAGTGCCATCTCCCCCGCAAAAAAGTGCCAGTATTAAGTGCCTCTCCCCCCATGTGCCAGTATCATAGTGCCAACCCCCCCCCCCCCACATGCCAGTATCAAGTGCCTCTCTCCTCCCCCCCATGTCCCAGTATCATAGTGCCATCTCCCCCCCCCCCACTAAAAAGTGCCAATATCAAGTGCCTCTCTCCCTCCCCCCTCCCCATGTGCCAGTATCAGGTGCCAACCCCCCTCTCCCCTCCAGGTGCCAGTATCAGGTGCCTCCCCCCCCCCCATGTCCCAGTATCATAGTGCCATCTTCCCCCCCCCCCCCACCACCACAAAAAAAGTGCCAGTATCAAGTGCCTCTCTCCCTCCCCCCCCCCCCATGCCAGTATCAGGTGCCTCTCTCCCCCCCCCCCCCCATGCCAGTATCAGGTGCCAACCCCACTCCCCCCCATGTGCCAGTATCAGGTGCCTTCCGCTCCCCCCATGGCAGTAACAGTCGGGTATTAAAAAAATAATAATAAACACTTCTACTTACCTCCATGTCAGCGATGCGATGCAGCCTCTTCCTGTGTCCCGCCTTGTATTGTCCCCCTTATATGGACTCAGTGCTTGTATTTCAGAAAAGAGTCTGCTGGGATTCGAACCCACGACCTTCTGCTTCAGAGGCAGAACAGCTAACCACTAGACCATAGGAGCTGCCTTGATGCTGACTGAAAAAATATGAGACTTCTACTGTTATAGCTGGCTAAGTGTACATCTATACACATGGCAGCTGCTCATATATAGAGATGTAGCAGAGCTGAATGTGCTGAGACAGCTGTCATATACAGATATAGCAGTATCTCAGATATATCTCTATATGACAGCTGTTCCAGCACACTCAGCTCTGCTATATCTCTATATATGATAGCTGTCATGTGTATAGATGTAGCAGAGCTGGGTGTGTTTAGGCATCTGTCATGTGTATAGATGTAGTAGAGCTGGGTTTGCTGGGGCAACTGTCATATATAGAGATATAGCAGAGCTGAGCGTGCTGGGACAGCTGTCATATAGATATATAGCAGTGCTGGTGTGTTGGGGGCAGCTGTCATGTGTATAGATGTAGCAGAGCTGGCTGTGTTTCGGCAGCTGTCATGTGTATAGATGTAGTAGAGCTGGGTGTGTTTGGGCATCTGTCATGTATAGATGTAGTAGAGCTGGGTTTGCTGGGGCAGCTGTCATATATAGAGATATAGCAGAGCTGAGTGTGCAGGGACAGCTGTCATATACAGATATAGCAGTGCTAGGTGTGTTTTGGCAGCTGTCATGTGTATAGATGTATTTTTTTTTTTTTTACAGTCAGTTGTAATGCAGCCTTTATGGCTGTGAGGGTAAATGCTTTGCCACTGATTCACTAATAGATTGGAGGTTGTGGGTTCGAATCCCAGACCAGGAGACTTTAGCAGACAGTAAAATTAGATCACACTAGCGGCTGCTGTGAAGGGGCCCTGAACACGATATTTAACTAACATGAAATGAACACGATAACATGAAAATGAACACGATATTTAAGCCGGGCCGCCGGGCCCCCTTGGCAGCCCGGGCCCCGAAGCAGCTGCTTCCCCTGCTTCCCCGGTAGTTACGCCACAGGCTGAGGGGGATGGCGCCATTACTGTGTTCATCCCGAAAAGTACCAGGGAAACATTCTAAGCCAAATAAATACACTACGCTACCAAATATGTCTGCACCATCGCAGCATTCCCCCAGCTACACACAACCACAACCCCATGGCCCACCTTTCCCTGCGCCAGCTTATCCGGTAGTTCAAGACCCCAACCAACCCCCTTCCCATTCTACTCATGCTGCCATTATTCTACTGTGGCACAGCAACCAGGTTAGGCCTGTAACCTAATTTCTTCCTGGGCCCTTCAGCAGGGAATTATTTGATTTGTAAAAATGTGTGTACTTTTAATTTATTGTTCTTTATGTTCCCTTTATATTTGGAAAAATCGTGTCCCTTTTTGTATTTGGGGGGCCTGGGTTTAAGTAAATCTGACTAGTAACAAATGCTATGTGTCGTCACTTTTTCATAAACTTCAACGATAGTGGCTCGAATCAAACATAATAACTATGGGATGGGGCTCAACAAACAACTCAACCTTTAGATGGTGAAGTAGCAATACAGATTATATAGGCCAAAGGAATCGGGGGTAGTCCAAACATCTGTTTGTACGGGGATAAATCTAACATAATATTGGTCGACACTAAAAGGCACAAATGTACGAACACACTAAAACTAATGGGTTGAGTTAATTATTAATACCCAAGTGGTTCACAGCCAACCACTTGGGTATGTACATTTTCCTACCACCACTTTGAATTGAGTGTTATATGATGTTACAGGAATATATGTAGAATGTGATATTTGTATTGTTAGATTATAGCTTGAGATTCAATATATCACATTTCAACAAATGTAAACATTATATAGACACACACATTACTTCTAGTAACCAAACTTTATTTTCTCTGTTAAAAACAAAATAAAATTATGAAAAAATTAGGTATTAGGTTTTTTGAAACATATAGCAAATATAATAATGATGTTTATAAACACAAAAATCAATAAACATCTCTATTATTTATAATTAGCTTGATTATGTTTTTGTTCCAAAAAACCTTAGCCCGCAAGCCCACGTCAAGGGTCCTCATTCTCTTGCGAGTTCCTACACTCAACTACGACATAAATTATACAAGATATCTAGAAAAAAAAAAAAAACGATGGAGCACAGAAGAAATTAAACACTGCCAAGAATAGCATCCTTCTGCCATGACAAGGACCCCTCTGGGCTTAAAAAGTAGTCTGCATAGAGTTCCCGAACTGAAATGCCTGCAGTCACTGGTCATCTATACAGGGTCCTATCCAAACCCAAATCTGGTGACGTAGGAAAATCTTCTATGTCAACAGAAGAGGAAGCCTCGTGAATCCTGGTAAAGTTGTGTAGAACAACACAAACTTGAATCACCAGGGTAGCATTCTCCGGATCCATCTGTATGGATGACAAAAACACCCTCCACTTGATAGAGAGTATCGCGAAAGCGCACTCATAATACCGACGGGCACGAGTCAACCGGTAGTTAAAAATAAGCCTCCTGACAGCCAAACCATGCTTTGGGAAGGGCCGCATAACATGGTGAGTCAATGCAAACCCTTCATGGAGCAGGCGGATCAGCAGATCCGGGCAGTCTTCTGGACTCGGGCAGGGCACGCTGGTTGGCACGAAGCCGCTCACCCATTCTAGAAGCACAAAAAATGCGAGCATCTGCTGTGCTTCCATAGGCCCCGATATCAACCATTATTAAACGGTAGTTACTGTCAGCAACAGCCATAGGCACTACTGAAAAATCTTGCTTATAATTGAAAAATCGGGACCCTGGGTGAAGAGGTTTCTTCACACAGATGTACTTGCCATTCAGTTCCCCGATGCAGTTGGGAAACTGCACAGAAAGATTGAAGCCCTCAGTGATCCGAACTCAATCATCCGTCTTGGGCTGTGGCATGACCGTCTCTCGGAGTTAATGCCAGATGACATGGCAAGTGTGACGCACAATCTGAGAAATGGTTGAGGCTCCCAAAAAAAACTCAAAATGCAGGGATGCAAAAGAGTTCCCAGTTGCAAGGAATCTGTCGAAAAATACAGGAAAATATAATATCATTAAGCAGATAAAAAAATGTAACATACAATACATGATTAGTCTAATGTTTGATATGAGACATATGGGTACAACTGAACAAAACAATTTCAGAAATTGGGGTGTGGGCACTACTCACACAAGCTATGCTAGAGCAACTGTGTTCATGCCATTTCCATGCAGAATGCATGGGCGACTTCAAGGATGATGTGAACACTCTGCATGATGATGACATTAGCCAAACAAACACAAATAGTTAACCATTTTAAAATACACGACTACCTTTAATCTGGCCATGTTATGTGTCAGAAATTTAACAACAAAAATATATTTGACAATGGGCCATACATATTATGGACAAAGAAAGGTAACTTCTACAGACATTAGCACATATCTAACACTAGCCATTTGCAGAAACAGGTTACTGATGACAGAAGCCGTGCACATTACTGTTTAAACTATGAATAAGATATAGCTTACCTCAACGTCACGATGAGCCTTTCCTCAGGAGTAATGCTGCGCCTTATATTGACGTCCATGAAGGTAAGGACAGTACGTAGAGACAACGTCCATGAAGGTAAGGAAAGTACGTAGAGACAACAGCAAGCAATCAAATGTAGAAACTGACATCCGACAGAACGCCAAAAACCTTTCAGGATGCACCCGAAGATCTTGGTAGAGGGTATGAAAGTGTCCTGAGTGGTAGTGTTGGGAAACAATCGGATGGACCCAAAATCGCTGCCTTCTACTCGGTTCCTCATCCAACAAAAGGGAGCGCTGTCCCCATCGCCAAGAAACTAGCCAGTGCAGTACAACTTCTTCCTCAGAGTCATCCGCCACGGTGAAACCAAGACGCAACAAGGGAAAAGCCAAAAACAGCAAAGCCATGCAACCAAACGAACCTCTGTACCCTGTAAAGACTACAGAAAATGGCCACCAAACAAAATTCAGGTGACCATCATATATACCTGTATCCTGGGTATGGATATTTAAATCTCCCCTTTTTTTTTAAACATTCCTTGTTTTTTTGCGGTCTACAAAAAAAAAACTGAAGACACACGGAAACACAACGGAAACAAAAACAGAAACGGATCACGGAACCCCATTTTGCGGACCGCCATGTGCATGAGGTCTAAGTGTTAGTTATCCCTTCATAAACTAAAAAAGGCATAATCCCTTAGTCTAGTTTAGCCTGCTCTAATTGGATTACGATTTAGCGCATTCTTCAATGCACCAGTTTTCTTTCTTGGTAAACAGTAGCTGCATATGTTAAGTCTGTCTGGAATGCACAGTTATTAACCAACATCACACTTGAGAAATGCTTAGCAATAAACTGCCACTCCTTCTTCTAACATTTATCTCCTGCTGTATTGCCCTACAAATTCCCGTTAAGTAAAGTATACAGCATACAGTATACACATTTCTGCCTTTATGCTGCCTTTCATAATATTCCAGTTCAGTTTATTGTACACAAGCTGCTGGTGGTGGTCGGGGATCTCTCACTTTAATATAGGGCTCCTTAAATTCTAGTTGTGCGCCTGATCAAACTTCTACATTAATACACTGTAATTTAGCACACAACTAAGGAAGATGAATCTTATTCTAGTCATAAGGCAGTGTATGACACATTTGAATAATACACCCAGTGTTCTACAACATGCATTAAGTGAGCAATGCAGTATACAAATTCTCCAGAGCGCACAACACATGATCAATTACCTTCTGTGCTCTCAGATTTACAGTACATTCACTGTAGGTTGTAGCGTATGTTGCATTTGGCATTTAGTGTAATGATGTAATGGAATTGTGTCAATTGCTACATAATCATAATGTCATCTGGTAGAGTTTTATGCCATATTAATTTACTTTTGTCAATTTCAACAGAATATTTCTAAAGAGGGTTTCCAAACCTTACGTGTTTAGATAACACATTTATGGAATCATGTACGCAGGCCCACATTTACTAAAACTGGTAATTCTGACACTTCTAAACAGAGATACAAGCCTCAATACATTTGGCGCATAGGACATTATTAAGAGATTAAATAATTACTGCTATATTTTTCCATAGATTACAGCTAATCGCCAGGTTTTCCCACAGATTGACACTTTGCGGTCAGCTTATAGTTAAGGAAACTAAGGCCTCATGCACACGACAGTTTTTTTTCACGGCCCGCAAAAACTGGGTCCGTGGGTCCGTGATCCGTGACCGTTTTTTCGTCCGTGGGTCTTCCTTGATTTTTGGAGGATCCACGGACATGAAAAAAAAGTCGTTTTGGCGTCCGCCTGGCCGTGCGGAGCCAAACGGATCCGTCCTGAATTACAATGCAAGTCAATAGGGACGGATCCGTTTGAAGTTGACACAATATGGTGCCATTTCAAACGGATCCGTCCCCATTGACTTTCAATGTAAAGTCTGGAGTTCTTTTATACCATCGGATTGGAGTTTTCTCCAATCCGATGGTATATTTTAACTTGAAGCGTCCCCATCACCATGGGAACGCCTCTATGTTAGAATATACTGTCGGATATGAGCTACATCGTGAAAATCAGATCCGACAGTATATTCTAACACAGAGGCGTTCCCATGGTGATGGGGACGCTTCAGGTTAGAATATACTGAAAAACTGTGTACATGACTGCCCCCTGCTGCCTGGCAGGTGCTGCCAGGCAGCAGGGGGCAGACCCCCCCCCCCCTGTTTTTAACTCATTGGTGGCCAGTGCGGCCGCCCCCCCTCCCTCCCCTGTAGTTAACTCATTGGTGGCCAGTGCGGCCGCCCCCCCCCCCTCCCTCCCCTGTGCGGCCGCCCCCCCCCCTCCCTCCCCTGTGCGGCCGCCCCCCCCCTCCCTCCCCTGTAGTAAACTCGTTGGTGTCCAGTGGGCCCCCCCTCCCTCCCCTGTAGTTAACTCGTTGGTGGCCAGTGGGCCCCCCCTCCGTCCGCTATAGATAACTCATTGGTGTCCAGTGGGCCCCCCCTCCGTCCGCTATAGATAACTCATTGGTGTCCAGTGGGCCCCCCCTCCCTCCGCTGTAGATAACTCGTTGGTGGCCAGTGGGCCCTCTCCCCTCCCTCCCCCTCCTAATTAAAATCGCCCCCCTATCATTGGTGGCAGTGGTGAGTACCGATCGGAGTCCCAGTGTAATCGCTGGGGCTCCGATCGGTAACCATGGCAACCGGGACGCTACTGCAGTCCCGGTTGCCATGGTAGCTTAGCAATTTGTAGAAGCTTCATACTTACCTGAAGAGCTGCGATGTCTGTGACCGGCCGGGAGCTCCTCCTACTGGTAAGTGAAAGGTCTGTGCGGCGCATTGCTTATAGCACAGACCTGTCACTTACCAGTAGGAGGAGCTCCCGGCCGGTCACAGACATCGCTGCTCTTCAGGTAAGTATAAAGCTTCTACAAATTGCTAAGCTACCATGGCAACCGGGACTGCAGTAGCGTCCCGGTTGCCATGGTTACCGATCGGAGCCCCAGCGATTACACTGGGACTCCGATCGGTACTCACCACTGCCACCAATGATAGGGGGGCGATTTTAATTAGGAGGGGGTGGGAGAGGAGAGGGCCCACTGGCCACCAATGAGTTATCTATAGTGGACGGAGGGGGGGCCCACTGGACACCAATGAGTTATCTATAGCGGACGGAGGGGGGGCCCACTGGACACCAATTAGTTAACTACAGGGGAGGGAGGGGGGGCTGGCTACCAAGAAGTTAACTACAGGGGAGGGAGGGGGGGGGGCGGCCGCACTGGCCACAAATGAGTTAAAAACAGGGGGGGGGGGTCTGCCCCCTGCTGCCTGGCAGCACCTGCCAGGCAGCAGGGGGCAGTCATGTACACAGTTTTTCAGTATATTCTAACCTGAAGCGTCCCCATCACCATGGGAACGCTTCTGTGTTAGAATATACTGTCGGAAATGAGTTTTCACGAAGTGAAAACTTAGATCAGAAAAAGCTTTTATGCAGACGGATCTTCGGATCCGTCTGTATGAAAGCAACCTACGGCCACGGATCACGGACACGGATGCCAATCTTGTGTGCATCCGTGTTCTTTCACGGACCCATTGACTTGAATGGGCCCGTGAACCGTTGGCCGTGAAAAAAATAGGACAGGTTATATTTTTTTCACGGCCTCGAAACACGGGTCACGGGCGCGGTGTAAAAACGGTGCACAAGCCGAGTTTTCTACGGCCCCATTGAAAGTCAATGGAGCCGCAGAAAAAAACGGAAAACGGCACAACGGCCACGGGTGCACACAACGGTCGTGTGCATGAGGCCTAATACGACATCTGTTCATGTGGTCCTAATATGCCACGTGGGCTTTTTTTTCGGATGCTGGTGGTATGTATCTATTACGAAGTCTGTTCATGTAGTCTTTGTATGCTATGAGGGCTGGTTTCTGGGTCCTCGTGGTTGTCCTAATATGCTGTGTCGGCTGGTTGCTGGATACTAGTAGTGTGTATCTAGGACCATGTGTCGGCGTGGCAGTGCACACTTGCCTCTGTCTTGTGCATACTGGCTGCGGATACATGTTGTGTCCCATTGTATGCCATGTGGGCTGGTTGCCAGTTGCTGCTGGTATGTATCTAGGGCCATGTTGTTTGTGTGGCAGTGCAAATCCACCTCTTACTGCATACTGGCCACTTTGTGGTGACTATTGGTATGTCTTTCCTCTCTGTTCAGTTCTGTTCAGCAAGGGAGGGGTTAATTGGTGTGTGTTCTGTATTCCATGTAGACCTTAATCCCGCATTCTGTTTGTGTGCACCTGTGGGTGCTTTGCGCTAACAAGCTCAGCTACATGTTCTGTCTGTGTATCCCACCCCCTTGGCTGAGCAACAGCAATAGTTCCAGTATCTGATTGGTTAGTTCTGTTTCTCTGTTTGCCTGTCAGATCTGTGTCCAGGCTCGGACTGGCCCACCGGGGAGGAGAGGGATTTCTCGTTAGGCCCCCATTCTCCTGCGGAGGAGTAATTATTTCTCTTGTTTTTCAGGACAGATAATTATTGTAGCCACTAGGTGGCAGTATCGCACAGTGATGCAGCCTCCTACTGGTGTAAATTGTACAGGAGGCCCACAGTATCTTCTAAACTTACCAGGCTGCTGGCAGTGAAGGAGGAGAGAACATGTTTGGCCATCCTTCTGCCCTTCTTGCTGTCAGAAAACTGTTGGTGCTGGGCTGATTTCTCAGGTGTGAGATAGTAGTGAGCTGTAGAAGACTGTAAGGGGTAAATAGGGGATTTGTTTATAGTAGACTCAGATCTGTGTATGTGTGCTGCTTTCTGCAGACTTCAGAGTGGCATTCGGGGGACTCTGCCCTAGGTCCCCTCAATACCTCTGCTGTAGGTAAACCCCCATTAGTGCCACAGCTCCATATGCCCCCCAATGCCCCCACTCTAAAAGCACCGCTAATATTGGCTCTTCTCAGTTACCCCTGCTCCAGGATCCTCACTATTACCCTGCCTCAGGTGACCCTAATGCCTCTGTTTCAGTTATGACCACCCTCCGTTTGTGCCATTTGCTCACATTGCTCCTCTAGAACCTTTGCGTGGGCTTTGTTGAAGGTTATGACCTGCAAAAGGGGTTGGATTTATGACTGAAAAATTCTACACAGTGCGTGACATTTTCCAGTATTGACATGTATGGTTTACATGGCGGTAATGATGATATTCCATATTTACAGGCATCACTGCTGCCATGTAAAGAGATACTGGTGGTGGAGTGGCAGAGGATTTAAAGGGGTTGTCCAGGTTTTTAAGTTATCCTCTCTACACCATAGGGCAGTGGTGGGCAACCTTTTTTTTCAACTGAGCCAAATATCGCCAAAACCACGATTGAAATTTATTTAGAGAGCCACATTTTTAAAACCTAAAATATTGCGTCAACAGTACCAGTGAGGACTATTAGGGCTCATGCACATGACCGTGTGCCCGCCGTTGCAATATTGCAGGCCGCATACGGCGGGTCCGCAATACACGGGCACTGGCCGTGTGCAGCCCGCATCAAGGACCCATTCACTTCAATGGGTCCAGGATCCGGGATATGAGTGCTACAGTGTGCTTCCGTGGCGCTTCTGGCTGTGCCTACGCCCCGCAAAAAAGTAGCGCATGCACTACTTTTTTGCGGTGCGGAGGCACAGCCAGAAGCACCACGGAGGCACACTGTAGCACTCATATCCCGAATCCTGGACCCATTGAAGTGAATGGGTCCATGATGCGGGCTGCACATGACCGTGTGCAGCCCGCATCATGGACCCATTCACTTCAGCATGCGCTACTTTTTTTGCGGTGCGGGCAGTCGGATGCGGATCGCGAACCCCATTTAAGTGAATGGGTCCGCGATCCTCATGCAGCTGCCCCATGGTCTGTGTCCGTGCATTGCGGACCGCTATTTGCGGTCCGAAGCACAGGCACAGCGCCCTTACATTCGTGGGCATGAGCCCAGAGTGTGTTTTTACATACTTTTATAGGTACTTTCTTTTATTTGGATCTTGATTATTATTTCATTTTATCTTTATAATTTTTTACTTTTATTAAACTTGTCTGCAGATGTGGATGTAATGTGGATGACGCACTTATGGGGGATATCTGTGGATGACGCACTTATGGGGGATATCTGTGGATGACGCACTTATGGGGGATATCTGTGGATGACGCACTTATGGGGGATATCTGTGGATGACGCACTTATGGGGGATATCTGTGGATGACGCACTTATGGGGGATATCTGTGGATGACGCACTTATGGGAGATATCTGTGGAGGGAACCTATGGGGGATATCTGTGGATGACACATATATAGCATAAGATGCTATATAAGTGCTCTCCACAGATATCCCCCATAAGTGCCCTCCACAGATATCCCCCATAAGTACCCTCCACAGATATCCCCCATAAGTACCCTCCACAGATATCCCCCATAAGTGCCCTCCACAGATATCCCCCATAAGTACCCTCCACAGATATCCCCCATAAGTGCCCTCCACAGATATCCCCCATAAGTGCCCTCCACAGATATCCCCCATAAGTGCCCTCCAGTAAGTAAAGTAATGTATTAGTGGGGGGGAAGGGAGGAGGCAGGGACACTTGCGGTAGGGCCGGTGCACACACCGGGGGCAACTCCTACCTTTCTGCTGCAGGACATTTCGCTCCTCCTGGACCCGAGCGGCGGCCTCTTAACCACTCCTCACATGGCCGGTGTTCTGCTGAAAGTCCGCCGCTGCCCGCCCTTCTGCTGCTGTGCGCAGCGTGACATCTCACCCTCCGTCATGCGCCTCCTGCCCCGCCTGCCTGCTTCATTCATAAAGTGGAAGGAGCAGACAGACGGGGCAGGAGGCACATGACGGACATTTTGAAAGCTTGACATTTTGCAAGAAAGGCCGCCCACCTGCCAGCCCGAACCAAAGAGCCGCATCTAAGGATCAAAAGAGCCGCATGTGGCTCGCGAGCCGCGGGTTGCCGACCACTGCCATAGGGCATGACTATATGATTAGTGGGGTCTGATTCTGGAACCCCACTGATCCCAGGAACAGGTCCTGTTCCCCCTTTTTGATGGTGTGGCAGGCCACACATATGCCCTGCTGATCCATTTATTCTCTTTGGGACCACTGGAAATAGCCAGTACTGTACATCCATCTCCAGCGACCCTATAGAGAATGGATGGAGAGGCAGGGCATATGCTCGACCTGCCACTCAATCAAGAAGGGGGATCAATGTTTAGACCCCCATGGATCACTTAGTTATTCCCGATCCTGTGGATAGAGTATAACTAGAAAAGTGGACACAGGCCCTTTAACAGGTGAGCATTTCTATTTTAGTTTGACACATATTTTGGGCCAGATTTTTTATTTTAATTTTATTTATTTTTTTACACCCAAAGAAAACCTTTAAGGATAAGGAATGTGAAAAGGTCCAACAGCTATGACATGACAGGTGATAAGTGTCTGATTGATGGGGGTCTGACTGCTGGGACCCCCATGATCAAGGGAACATGCTCTTAAGACCCTTGTGTACATAGATTGGTGGTAATGTAATTGAATGTCTCAGGACCCCTTTTTTCATGATCAGTGGGTGTTCCAGCAGTCAGTCCCCAGCAATCTGATATTTATCACCTATCCTGTAGATAGGCAATAGGTAATTATGGTAGGACAACCCTTTAGAATTATAATGTAGATTATGTACAATATGAGGAGGTTAAGATTTGGTAAATTTCATGGCAGACATTTATGCTTAACCACTTCCAGACCGAGCCATTTACCCACTGTAAGATGGAGAAACAGCTCATGACAGGAGCTGGAAGGCAGCATCTAGTGGCATCCAGGCGTTAGTGAGACCTGGAGTGGCCGGGGTCACTGTTGGAAGTGACTGATGACAGCAATTCAGATGTCGTCCAGGAAAGAGAGGATCGGTTCCCAGAAGGCTGGGAAATCTGTGGAACGGAGCTACAGACCCTGAAGGGCCTTATTGTGGATGAACAGACTTGTTATTTGGTTTAAGTCACCATCGGATAAAGAACAGACCCGGGTCGGTAAGCCAGATCGTTCACGCACTGCAGTATATTGT
The DNA here is from genome assembly GCF_014858855.1 of Bufo gargarizans. Lineage (NCBI taxonomy): Eukaryota > Metazoa > Chordata > Amphibia > Anura > Bufonidae > Bufo > Bufo gargarizans. The sequence continues at coordinate 454,044,673 of NC_058080.1, forward strand.
GGGAGCCTGGAAGAAAACTAGAGACTATGATCTAGCCTGCAGTTAGTTAGTTAGTTAGGGATCCTGTGTGAGGCAGGCTGCAAGGATTGTGCTGAAAAGATTGTGCTACAAAGATTCTGAAATTATCCAACACCAGGACCTACTAGTTTTAAGTGTATAGTTCGCTCCTGGATCAACAAGGGACTTCACTGCAAACTTTAGCTACTCCAGCGTCTTGACTGGGAGTATTATGGACACGTGTCACGGTGTCGTTTAGGAAGAAGGGAAAGGAAACTATTGTATAAACCCGTAAGATTGTGAACTTTTCTGCTGCACAGCGGGCCGCCTGTATATTGCACGCCACACAATTGTTCCTGTTTCCTAGGGTAATAAGCGGTACGGCGGGGCAGTGATTGTTGTGCCCATAATAGGTAAATTATCGCAAGTGGTGTCTATCGGCCATCTTAGGGCACCGTGCTGTGCAGCACAGGGCGCTCGGCGTCCAGGCTGAGCATATGTAACTATGTTATATGTTCACTACATTTGATATTGCGTTTAATACTTCTGTTCAGTAAAGTTTCTGTTTTAATAAAAGCTGGTGTCTGTGTTGGTTTCCTTGTCTGTTGCTTTGCTGTATCCTGGGGAGTCCACCCATTTCACGGTCTTACACCCCTTCCTGACCAGGCCTAATTTTGAAAATCGGACATGTGTCACTTTATGTGGTAATATCTTTGGAATGCTTTAACTTATCCAAGCCATTCAGAGATTGTTTTCTCGTGACACATTGTACTTCATGTTAATGGCAATTTTGAGTTCATATGTTTTACCTTTATTTATAAAAAAACATCCAAAAGTTAACGAAAGTGTGAAAAAATTCACAGTTTTTTAAAATTAGAATTTCTCTGCTTTTAAGACAGATATATTTGTTTCTAAAATTCTAAACCTTCTAGTGTCCTAAAAAAATAAATTGACATTACTAAAATGATGCCAACATGGTTGGTGCTGCCAAACTTGTCCGATAAGCTTGTGCGGGAGCCAAGCCTCCAGGCAGGTGAATTTGGGGACAACACATGGCGCAGAACCACAATCACGAGTCAAGTAAGTTCTGATTTATTTAAGGACCTTGAATGTCGTGTTGGCATCATTTTAGTAATGTCAATAAAAAAAATTAGGACGCTAGAAGGTTTAGAATTTTAGAAGCAAATTTTGAAATATTTAAGAAAATTTCCAAAGTCAACTTTTTTAAGGACCAGTGATACCACTGAGGAAGGGGTGATTTTAAGCCCCGAAACGCGTTTGTTTCAAGACCCCCCTGATGGATCGCAACATCACCTGCTGACTTAACTCGGTGCCAAACCAACCCTGAAAACCAAAAACCTGACGTGCTATTAACAGAAATTACTGCACGGCAATACAGCAAATCAACACGTGCAAACAAGCATCAGCGCGGGAGAAGGTGGGTTCGAGCTCGCAGGACACCGGCTCCTCGTCATACCGGAGTGACATCCAGAGCTATCGAGGGATACGGTAGAGGCACCTAAGAAGTTGCCCAGCAGCATATCAACCGGAACATCAGCATTGTAAAGCCAACTATTGAAACAGCTCAGTGGGACGCCGCTGACCAGTGAGTATAGCGGAACGCTGCTTAACAATTACTGAGATCTAAATACATATTTATTGTATCACCATTGCATCCGGAGGAGATGTAAATATTGTTGTTGGTTAGAGAACCTGTATAGGACACCATTAGGAACGCAGGTTCATAATTCAAGACTATCGTTGGGTCATATATTACTGAGGCTCAATCCTGTATCATCCCAGATCCTATGTATTTTATTTCACATATATTATATGGTTTATAATCTGTATTTAGGTGAATTCATATAAGTTTAGAATCTTTTATGTATTGTTTTTTAGATTATGATTATATGCGATTTTAGGACATTATATGTTTCCTATGTGTGATTAGTGTGTGCTATATATGTTCTATGTATCAGTGGTGTATGTGCAGCATGTGACATATGTTTCAGTGGCATGTGACCCATGTTTAAGTTTCTTGTGTGCCACATGTGTCCAATAAGTGATTGGTGTGCGCTGCATGTGTCCTGTTTCTGACTGACTTAAGTGCAGGATATCCATATATGTGTAAATTCTGCCACATGTACTGTGTGTTTGTGGATACCGGGTGTGTGCATTCCACATTATGCAGAACAGAACAGACGGCCTCTCTTAGAACAGTCCTATCCTTGTCTGTAATGTGGACAATAATGGGACATGTTCTATCATTTTGCAGAACGGCAAAGTGGACATACAGACACGGAATGCACACAGAATCTCTCTTTTTCTTTTTGCGGCCCCATTGAAGTGAAGTGAATGGTACAGACATTGAAAAAAAAAAGAAGTTAGTGTGCAGGAGCCCTAAGGTGGGACCCCAGAATCAGTTACACTGGTGGGCCCTAAGTAACCCAGTCCGACACTGTCTGTGTCATGTCTGACCTGTTCCTGCCTGAGTTTCTGCTGTGGTCAGTGGTCCGGCCTGCATGTGTTACCTTGCTGCCTATTGTGGTGTTCCAGAGTCCTGTGTTCTAGTCTTAGTTCCTGTTCAGACTGTGCCTGTAGTTTTGTGCGTTTCCTGATCCTGCCTGTGTTCCTGAGTCTGAGGGTCAGCTGCGAAGTACACCGGGACCATCTCGGGAGGTAGCGGTCCACATCCCTTTATAGGGGTTAAAGGGTGGATACCAGGGAAGCACCAGAATAACACCCTTAGAGTTTAGCTGGATGACCAAACGGTTACTTGGCAGAGTGATTCTACATTACCATTGATCCATCTTGAATTTCGTTTTCTAAAAATTTGAAATTGTCCAAACCAGAGAACCTCTTTAACGGACCACTGAATACCAACAATTGTTTCCTACTACATTAAAGGGGCATTCTGGTTATTTCAAGTTATTCCCCTATCCATTCCAAATGAATAGCTTCTCCATTCATTTCTGTGAGAGGTCTGGAGATAATGCAGTACAGCGCTCAGCTATCTCTGGAATTCCCATAGAAATTAATAGTCTGGCCACACACGTGCAACCGGCCACTCCATTCATTTCAGAGGGGCTGTAAAGCACCATAGTCTCCTTTATAGTCTCCTTGAAGATTCTTCTGATGGAAAATAAAATTTTATTTTCACATGACTGTCATAGAAAAAAAAACCTCTGAATATCTCTCTATTGGAGGCTTCTTGAGTATGGACCTATAGTAAGCTATAGGTGCCATAATGTGGATTCATATATCACAGATCTGTAGCATGGCAGTGTGCATAAGGTTGAATGACTAGATATTGTAATATTTCATAATTTGGAATCACATTATAAGTGATACAGTCAACATTCTTAAATGCTATGTAAGAAAAGGGAGAACTACAACCTGTGTTCCAGTAAAATGGCAATAAAAGATATTAGTTTCAGTTAACAGAACATAATGAATATTCAGTATGGTTATTGTCAATTAAATTAACTATCATTTCAGGAGTCCAAGGGTTGGCTGGCAGTATCAACCAGAGCAGAGTGTTTTCTGGAATGCACCCAACGGTTCTGTTTTTAAACATTCTGCATCATTGCAGAGGTTAAAAAGAAACAACGCAGCAAGCACATGCGTCTTATAAACCCTGTTCCAGCATCCCGCTATCTATTCTTGGCTGTGTGTATCTGTTGTAACTTGAGATGATTGTGAAGAGTGAGTCAACTATTCCAGTACAGCTGGATTGTTGGTCAAAACACGACCACTGGATGACAGTGGCAGCTCTGGCCTGTTGCTCCGGCTGCTATCACCACCCCTTCTTCTGCTGCCATTTGTGCCAGATACATCATCATTTTTGCCACTGCCTGTTCCTTTGGAGGCCCCAGGAAACTGTTGGCCATAGTGTATAACAACTGTATCGTAAATGGATTAGCTATGAATCTTGGTGCACTGCATACTTAGGTACATGGCATTTAAGGAATTGTCTCACTTCCTAAAATAGCATGGTCTGGCAATGCTGTTGGGTCTGTAAAAACCACCATAGAGGTGAACAATCACTTTAAGAACCAACAAGAAAAATTATTCCCAATATACATATTATTGTAGTGGGAAACCCATAAATAGCACTGAGATGGAACCACTGACATTTTAAAAGAACAGCTGTTTGGAAATCAAAAGAAAGCAGTTACAGCACCATTGGTTTGAGTAACTACTGAACGGCTGGTGTACTACTTTTCAATTGTCCAGCATGTGCAAATGTTTTCCTAACTTATCAGCAAATGAAGGGAAAATTAAAAGGGTTGTCCATTTTTGATATTGATGACCAATCCTCAAGATAAGTCATCAATATAAGATTAGCAGTTGTTCAACTCCCAGAACCCCGCAATCAGCTGTTTGGAGCTGTTTTTGCATTCTATTGACTATTCACCTGCTAGTCGTTGACTGCTCCTCTGTCCCATTGAAGTAAATGGGACAGTGGATCTGTAATTATACTGCTCGATGCTGCAATGTTGACAGCAAGCAGGTAAACAGTGAAGAGAACGCAGTGCTCGCCGGAGTACCCCATTCTCTGCAAACAGCTAATGGTTGTGTTGGGAGTCAAACCCTGGCCTGATTTTGATGATCTATCCTGAGCGTAGGTCATCAATTTGGGAACCGGACAACCCCTTTACCTGTTCATACATGGCTAACCATTTTTACCCGAAAAGACAAAACATACCATGAATTTATCAAAGCTGAAATGCCAGTTTTCTGGCTTAGGGAAGTAACAAATTTTAGCACAAGCCCTCTTTAATGCAAATAATTGCTGCTGTTTGCTTGTTTACAATGTATGTGACCTGACAGATTGTCATTATTGATTTCTGAAAACTAATGTAAGCTATAGTGATGAGCGGCAAAGGCAATATTCAAATTCACGATATTTCGCAAATTTTTGGCCGAATATTCGCCATAAATTCGAGAATTCCTGAACTCCAGTCATTGTTTACTTGATTTAGAAAATCGGCAATGTAATATATTTGCGATAAATTTGCGATAAATTCACTATTAGAATATTCAACACTATTCACGAATATATAGCACTATATTCTAAATATTAAAATTCGAATATTCGCGCTCAACACTAGTAAGCTACATCCAAAATCTTTTCCAGCTCCTAGCTGTCATAGATTTTAGTTTCTGGCCCATGTACCAAAATTATTTGGCAGGTGTGCGAAAATGATTATTTTTTTGCCTCTTAAAAAGGTTTGGCAAAACTTACATTAGTGCAGAATACATTTAAGGCTAGTGTACTGCACACCAGTCTTAATAAATCAGCTTGAATGATTTTAGAGGATATAAAGAGGATATACATTGGAAATACTGCCAAACAGAAAATGGTAGAAAACCTTAAAGGGCCTGCTCACATGGACTTCTTTGGCATTGACTTTGACATCAGAATTAGCACCAAAGAAAAAACAACTCCAGACAGCCTCCCATTCATTTCTATGGGAAGTAGTACTTACTTTTTTTTTTCTGGTGTGGTTCATATAGTGCCAGAAATAAAGAAGCAGCATGCCCTATCAAGATGTGGAATCCTCGCTGAATTTCCCATTTTTGGAGGGTACTATCTCTCCTTTCAGAGAGTGCCTTTATTGGCGTGAGGAGGCTCATATGCCATATATGCTCCTCTGGAATTCTGGGAAGAAAGGAATGCAAATGAGCTCTTAAAAAGCTCAGCCTCTACTGCCTCCAGATGTAAGGCAGCTATCATATAAGTCTATGTTCAGCTCTTTAAATAAGCCTTGAGTCATGACTCGGATATTAAATAAACCAGCATCTCATCTGCAGACAGCTGTTTGGGGTGATTGCTCCTCATCAGTGCTGAGCAAAGAGTACTGGCCTAACTGGGTGAGAGGCCTAGGTCAGGATTTGAGACATGACATGTTGGCCTATTATCCAAGTCATGTTTTAAGGCCTACTTAAATGGTCGAACATTGACTTATAGGATAGCTGCCTTACATCAGGTGACATTAGAGGCAGAGCTTGTTAAGAGCTCATTTGCTTCCCTTCTTCCCCTGAATCTCCCATTAAAATGAATGGGAAGCATAAAAAAACCGCACCATACTCCCATGTTTTTTTTCATGGTTTATGTTGTGGATTTGCACCAAAAGCTCGAGGTGCAAATAAAGCATACCCCAAATTGGTTTAAAAACAAAAATGCATAAAAGCACAAAAAAATGCACCAAACGCGTATCAACAATGAATCCAAAAACGCGCTTCATAAATCGGATTCAACGGATTTTCAAAATCCGGCCATGTTAATGTACCCTAACACTTGAAACAATGGAAAATAATTCCCATTGCAACATATGGCTTATCATTAAAGAATCACTACATAAAAGTACAGTACAAAAGAAAGAAACTTGGGATATTGAAGCCAATCCTTTACCCCCTCAGCACGTTAGCTTTAGTTGTGCTTTTTCTAGAATAGCCACAACACCCAAACCAAATATGAATACCGTATATCATTAATACAACAAATGCATAAAAAGAAGTTACAATGCGTAAGCTAAAACTTAATAAGGGCAGGCTTTTAATAATAATGTTTGGGTACCATACAAAATGTATAAAATTTACTCCCGAGATAAGATATTTCTGCTTAAAATATCATGGTCCTTATTACAAATTGTATTATATTCTCTATCCACATACTACTGATCTGTGTGCTACAATTACATGAGATCATACAGCGACCAGTAAAGGGGAACAGGACTTTTTTTTCCGTCTTACATAACAGAACAAGACAGAACTGATATTTGTGCCTATAGAACTCTATTAGGACGGATCAAAACGGAATGCCTCTAAAGGGTTCCGATTTGCATTCCATCATTAAATTCCGTTATTACCCTATTACAGTGATGGTGAACCTTTTAGAGACCGAGTGCCCAAACTGCAACCTAAACCCACTTATTTATCACAAAGTACCAACACGGCACTTAACCTGAATACCAATATAGTGTATCTACCATGTACTGTACGTTATCATTTAGCTATAATAACTGCCTACATTCAGTGTTCTGCCTGTGCCGTTCATAGCGCGCCCTTCGCTGATGAATGGCAGGAAAAGTCTAAGGCTTATTGGTACACCATAGACTTTTTCCAGAGTGCGGGTGCCCACAGAGAGTGCTCTGAGTGCCGCCTCTGGCACCCGTGCCATAGGTTCGCCATCACTGCCCTATTATAACGAAAGGGTTCCAATCTCTTTAGGACTCTTTAGTGACGGGGTGGGTGAGGTATATCGATTATATCTTCCTGATTTGGAAGGGAACTGAAGCAGAATTGTATCAGTTCCATAACTCCCGAGTTATGAAAAAAAAATATATATAGCACTGAAAATCTGATATATAACTGAGCTAAGCAAGTTTTATGCAAAAAAATATATATATTTGTCCTCATTTCCCTGGTTCTTTTCTGGCCTTTGTTTACATGCAATAAAAACAATCTCTGCCCCCCCCCCGCTCTGCTAAGGGAGTGAATGCAAGAGCTGCCCTGAGTGACATCTGCCTGCTGGGAGACTCTGCAGCATATTGTATGTGTAGGACTACAAGTCCCAGCTGTATAATGACACTTCTAAGGGAGTGGATACAAGCGCTGCCCTGGGTGCTGGGAGACTCTGCAGCATGTTGTATGTGTAGGACTACAAGTCCCAGCTGTATAATGACACTTCTAAGGGAGTGGATACAAGAGCTGCCCTGGGTGCTGGGAGACTCTGCAGCATGTTGTATGTGTAGGACTACAAGTCCCAGCTGTATAATGACACTTCTAATACACACAGTATCTTCCCCCTACCTTCTTGTGCAATTCTCTCTCTAGTATGTCAGCTCCAGTGCTCAGCATTGTCTCCTCACTACCTGCAGAGCTGTGCAGCTGAAGGGGTTAAGAATCCTAGCAGAGCGTAGACGTCAGTGAAGGGGGGCGTGGCCAGCACAGTGACGTCTCGTTTACAGACTTGTAAACGACCTTTATCAGAGCAGGGAGAGAAGCTGACATCACAGGTCATGTGACCCTCAGTAAAATCTGAGAAACCAGGCACCGGAGATAAAGTGAGTGAATTGGAAAGCTGTTACATTTGCTTAGTTAGGAACATAAAAAGAACAAAAAAATAACTCGGATAACCCCTTTAATGAGTTTCTGTGTCACATGGTCTGTTGTGGGTGCGGCTCACAGCTTTATCCTACCTCACAGTGCATTGGTGAAACCGCTATGGAGGCATGTGAGAGCCTGGCTGTGAGTTGGTTTCTAGCACTGT